>NC_142707.1:65024870-65175514 GCF_055471065.1 Atractosteus spatula
GATTTTAACAACTTTAACAAGTTAGAGCAGTTAGCAGTACAGTGCACATTTTACCGATAAGATGATGTCCCATTGTGGGCTGCAAGTCTGTCATAAATATTAACATGACGATACCTGACAAGTGTCAAGTTGGTATAGCAGTACCTAAAACAACAATAGCCTGACATGTGATAGAAAACATGGTGTTTAGGAGGCATAAATATGTTATGCATATTTAGCACTATATGATGTCTATGAAATTTGAAAAGAATTGGGCTTATTGTTCTTATATAGGAGCAGTTTGCAATACAGGACGTATAATGACTAGGCAACAAAATCAAAACAATTTTACAGTCAGTAAAAACACGGTCAGACAACCAATCTAGCTAAAGCACAAACCCTGATTGATATTTTAATTGCATCGCCACTAGAATGTTAACTACCAAGTATGGCGTCAATTAGCCTAACTGTTTTCATTGAGGAGCTAATGTTAATGGCACACATTTTGCCAAGCACATGAAGATTTTGTGTGGGAGTATAAAATGGGCAACCTGTGAAATGCAGTTCAGGATATAATATTGTAGCACTCTGGGGTTCATGTGGGTATGTGCCCTCACCGCTGCCGCCTCAGGTCGGCCCCCCACTGCTGGGGACTCGAACCCAGGCCTCCAGCATAACTCAACAGGGACCCAGCCAGTTGAGCCAAAGGGAAACCTCCCATCAGCCCGCCGGCTGAGGTCCCTGCTATCCACAGGGAAGGGCGGTGACGTCAATGCGCTGGTAAGCCAGCTCGCACAACCTCTAATGTCAGCCATATGTGTTACAATATAAAATATAATATAAGAATATTTTGAAGGCTTTTTTTGAATATGTGGTACAAGCTTCCATCCTCATGGGTGTCGGAACCCACCTTTTGTTTGAAATTTAACATTGTAGTATGAAGGAGTTACGAGAGCATGCTGTCAGTCAAAATCAGACATAGGCTGGTTAATAGAGTGCATGAAATATATTAAACAGTTTGTGTTTTAGAGCAGTAGAACCGCTTCAGATGTACAGTATATGAAGTATTTAGCTGCTCTATCCTGAATTCAAGAAAACAATCACTACAGGCATATGCAGCTATGAAACCTCAAATACTGCATGCAATCACTACAGGTTTCCTTTACTTCAAAGCTCGATTAATTACTGTTTTGGAAGCAATTTTAAATTCCATAGTTTGTCACTTTGATTATAATTATAACAAATATTGGATATAATAGATGAAAATCATGGTTTTCAATACAGTAAAATATGTCTATAAAATCAGAAACTTTGTCAGTTTGGTTTGGAACTTTCAATTTTGTAGTAACAGATCGTGCCTAGGTCAAAAGATATCTGTGATGGTCTCAGAGAATGAATCGTTGCTGCCCATGAGTCTGGGAAGAGTTATAAAGTCATTTCCAAATAATAAGTCCAAGCCCATCATTCCATAGTGAATCATCATAGTGAGAAATATCATTTACAAATGGAGTTTACAAAGACATTTACAAAGACGGTTACCAATCTACCAAGGAGTGGGGATCCCAACACATTTACCCCAAGATCAGACCGTATGACGCACCTTGTAAAGAACACCAAAGTTACATCCAGGGATCTACAGGCCTCTGTCAAAATGTTCAGCTTTAGAGTTTGTGATTGTACTATCAAGAAAAGACTGAACAAGAATTGGGAGAGTGTCCAGGGGAAAATCCCTTCTCTCCAAAAAGAACATTGCTGCACGGCTTAGGTTTGCAAAATAGCACCTGAATGAACCACAAGACTTCTGGAACGATGTCATACTTTAGCATGACCTGACATAATATAGCATGAGGTTATCAAAAACCCTCTGGGATTCCAATGCAAGAAGGATTAAACTTTAATGCCCCTAACTATTTATGGGACATGGGTGCAAGGCCAAAGTTGAGAACTCAGAAGTGCAGGTTGAACAAATGATTTTGTGCTCACAGCTTAACAATCCCCCCCCCCCCCAATAGTTCGCCACACCTATTGTCCTAATCACCCCTCTGGAAGAAGCAGGGGCTTCCAGCTACTTCCAGCAGCTACTGGCAAAAACGAGCTGTTCTTTAGATGACACCCTGCAGTCTGTATGGGTCCCAATATCCCAGTATAGTATATAAAACTGAGGTCTTGACTTTCCATGGTTATTAACAATTCCAGGCTATTTCTTTAAAAAAAGTAGGGTTTGTTGTTCTGGTGTTTTCCCATTGGCCTTTACCAATCCTCCTAATTATCCCCATCTCTGAATTGTCTTCAACACTCTTTTCTCCTCCCTACTGATAGCTGGTGTGTGGGGAGTGTACTGGCGCACTATGGCTGCTGTCACATCATCCAGGTGGACCTGCTCACTGGTGGTGGTGGAGGGGAGTCCCATTATCTGCAAAGTAGTTTACATGTCTAGAAAAGCGCTATATACTGTAAGTGTAAGGAATTATTGTTATTAATCATTATCAGCCTTCAGTACTCCCTTATCTTTACCCTTGTGGCACCACTGCTAATTAGAAGTAGCAAACACATCCTGTGTTATACATGTGAGGTTAAAGTAAGATACCTCAATGGCAGAAAAAAAAACATATGCGATGCCTAGATCATAGGATTTTAAAATACTTTAACATTTAGTACTGTGATTATTAGGATTATTATTATTTTTCAAGACAGGGTAACATTAAAACTTATTTTCTTCCTACAAGGGACTTCACACAAAAAGGTTTGCAGTAATGTAATGAATCATTGCATTTCACATTACAGTCATTACAATAACATTTATGCCGGATTTGGAAGGTAATCCATATGAGCTAAACCAACAAAATAACACCGAAAAGATATTTTGTGACTTTTCATTCAGCTAGCACTTACAATCCTTTAAGTCTACAGAAGGACAATTACTGTATTACTTTATGTTGATTAGACAGCAGGTTGCCTCAACAAACTATGTGCTGGATACTTTTTGTTTACCAGTATTTTTTTATTTTGCTAAAATCAAGTGTGAGTCATCAGTCTGAGTTATTCCTTTGCTGCTTGAACTACAGTTCATCAAACTATTGAAACAAAACTGCTCATCAATGAGTGTGTTCACAAAGGTCTGTGTAGGTAATGAAGAAGGGAAAATTAGAGTGGAATTCTAAGCCCAAATCTCTAAAGATTTGATTTCCTTTCTATCTCTCATAATACAGAGTAAACTTTTGTGTGTGTGCAACCATCTCTTTGTGTTACCATAGAGTATTCAGTGTAAAGTGCACCACGTGCATTGTGTTTGATGACATTAAAGATGATGCAACAATTGGATCTCTTCTTTCTTAACTAGCACTCAATAAACATTAAGGACACAGACATTTCACCAGAGGAATCTGGATTCACTCCACCTAGAGAACGTGTGCTGTGAGGGGATAAAATCAAATGTAATATGACATACAGTACGCATTGCCATAGAGGAGATTATGCAATGATCTTCTGATTCCCGTGTAAAGGCAGTTGTTGCTGCTGCTGTTAAGTACAGTAAATGACATTACAAACATCTGCAGTATTCAACTAGCTAAGAAAGGGAAAACTAAAAACAAATTAATGAGATACTTATTTCAATATTAGATTTCTTCAATGGGTTCAAGAGTTACGAAGGAAAAACAAACATCCATCATTTTGCAATTGTAAACATTAAACACAGCTGTAGAAGAAACCAAATATTTTAACAAGGTACTCACTCCTACTAAAAAACCTTGGGGTTGTAGAGGAAAGTAGCTTAACAGAGATGTATTTTAAGTAAACAGCAATAAATATTTTGATGGTTTAGCTGGTGGGAGGTGTAAAACAATTTCAAAACCCCTCAGTGCAACTTGACTCTAGAATCAGTAGCTGAACAGAGATTATGCAGGTGTTCTGAGGCACAGCTTGGGTCTTTCACTTTGCCCACAATGTAAAGGGTTTCTTTCCTGATTCCCAGCTGACCACATAAACGTCACAGATGGTGAGCTGTCCAGTAAACTGTAAACAGCTCACACTGTTTCTTTCTTTGCCTGCCTCAAATCCAAACACTCAGCTCTGTACAGAGTCAGAAGGACATGTTTCTTTTTCTCCACTATTGGCCATAAAGAAATACCTTTATGTCTAACTCACCCAAAAGATTCCCGTGTACTATGAGGACAAGTAGACAAGGCATGGTCTGTGCTCTGTAACTGCATAACAGTTCTTTAAAATCTTACAGTCATGCAGTATTTTCCTACAGTAAAGAAGAGTCTAACTTAAGTTGCATTTAGCTTGAATGAGAGCAGTTGAATTTAAAAATGCTGAGTTTCTATATCCCACACATTGTATGAGTCACTGAATGAGAGGTAGGACAGGGCAATTTATCATAGTGTCAAAAGACTAAATAATTAATGGGCCATATCAAATCTCAGCTCTCTCTACCCGAATTCCATGGCCTTTGTTTCTAAAACATATTGCTTTCTCACCAAGGTCTGTGATGTGTTTTAATTTCTCTTCATTAAGAAAAATGCAGCTATACAGACCCCTGGCAAGAGCTGCAGTAAAGGAGCTGTACATTGAAACAAAAAAAAGATCCATTTAGGAATGCAATGCAAAAGAACATTGTACTCTAAAACAATTTTTGAGGCATTTTGCCAGTTTTCCTTTCTTTATTTTTCTACCCATCCTGTGGAGATTTTTCAAATAAATTGCAGAACCTTTATTTGATGTAGACCTCTCATTAAACATTAAGGCACTTTCTTATGATTCATTCTCTGTCTATACCTACTGAAAATTGCAGACTCCGAATGCTGTTTCTACAATCATCATTTAAGCTCTTTAGAGACCATTTTGTTAGTGTTTAAACTGTTAAAATCATGTACAAAACTTTACCTTGTGCTAATGTCTCACACCTTCAATACTTCTCAATTACTTCACAGAGCAGAAGCAAACAATTACCATACTGACAATAAATGTTGAAATAATGCTGGTTGTCTCTTTCCTTTTTTTAGAAGCATGGAGTTATAATAAAATAATCTCTTTGTTTATACCTTCGTAAAATCCTTCCAATCTTGAAGGAGGTAGGCCTCCTTTCTTGATGATTAATGTAGCGTTCTCGGGTTCACGTGGGTATGCGCCCTCGCCGCAGCCGCCTCAGGTCAGCCCCCCACCACTGGGGACTCAAACCCAGGCCTCCGGCATCACTCAACAGGGACCCAGCCAGTTGAGCTAAAGGGAGATCTCCCCTCAGCCCGATGGCTGAGGTCCCTGCTAGTCACAGGGAAGGGCGGTGACGTCGCCGCGCTGGTAAGCTGGTTCGAACAACCTGCAATGGTGGCCGTACTGTATGTGTTACACTATACTATTAATAATAATACAAAAATCCTTACACTTATATAGTATAAGTAAACTTGGCCATTACACTGGGGTAACAACCCTACTTTTTTCAAGAAATGCCCTGGGATTTGTAATGACGAAGGAGAGACAGGACCTTGGTTTTACATCACATCCAAAGGATGGTGCCTTTTTACTGTAGAGTGCCCCATTACTATACTGGGGTATTAGGACCCACACAGACTGCAGGGTGAGTACTCCTTACTGGTCCCACTACCACCTCTTCCAGCATCAGTCTAGCTTTCCCAGGAGGTTTCCCATCCAGGGACTGGCCAGGTTCACACCTGCTGAGCTTCAGTGGGTTCCCAGTTGTGAGTTGCAGGGTTATATAGCACATTTAATAATGATTAATAATATATATTAATAATAGAGAATAGACAACAACCCAGCATTTCCTAGAAGATATTATTTTTATCTGTCACAAATGTTTGCTATTAGGACAAGGCATACTGGTTAAACAAAATTGAATCTCGGCAATCTGATTGTAATCTTGTATCTTTTTGTATATACTTGTAAATGCACAAGACATGGTTTTGCCCTAATTGTGAATCATCATAGCATTGTATCTGTGCCTTTTCTGAGCTCTTTCTAAGCTGTTGGTATTATATTGATCGATTATGAGCTAAATAAAGGCTCAACTTATAGTATACCCATTATGGTGCAACGCTGACAAAAATCGATCTGTAGTTTCTGAATGTTTTAAATGCTTACAGAGTTCTTGAAAAGAAGCCTGGGAGAAGATTCCCCTTACTGCTCATTTCAGTGGCAACCAACTGGTACATTGACAGCAATCCACTACTTCCCCCCTCGGTTCCTTAAGCTTCCACCTGCGAATGTACCTCATGCTTCTTCATTCATCTTTTTCTGGGTTCCATCCTTATCCATTCAGTTCCTACAAATTTCAACAGGTGGTTACTCACCACTAGTACCTATCATATGTGAATGTCACTGCAGTTCACCTGAGGCTACTCTTTCCAGGTCACTGCAGTGTCTTCCACTGCCAACCACAGTGTTCCAGTCTCAGACAATGTAAGGTTTTCTGGTTTACTGCCACCTGACTTGTGTTCCATCATGCGTGCCTCTCATTCAATTCATTCTCCATATCTGAAGATGCCCTCATTTGTGCATTGGGGGTCCTTTAGAAAGGCAAATTAATACCAAACACTGAAGTATGCTATCTTTTCTATTTGTTGGCTCGTTTTGATGGAATTTGGATTTGACTGAACCGCTGAAATAGTGTTGTTAAACAGAAGTTTGGGAGGAGTTCATATTGTCACCTCCCACTTCCGTTGTCTTGTGTATAAATACTTGCCTGCTGCCCACAACTCCGCACATACGGTATCTTTTCTAGCTTCCTTCCCTCAACCCAAACTGCACCCTTACAGCTGCCTCCCTGGTTCATTCCTTGTAAGCAAGGGTGGTTATGACAGCTCTGGCCTTCCACCAGGCCTGTCATTTCCTCAGCCAGGGTAGTTATCTCCAAACACTAAAGTATTAAGCATGCTATCTCTTTACATTCTTTGGCAGATTTTGTCATAATTAGAATTTGGTTAAATCACTTAAGTATACTGGATAGTATAACAAAAAAGCTCAATTTAACACAGTTTGATTAACATTTTATTCTATATATATGGACTACATTTAAAGATGGTTAACAAATAATTAGCATGAGTACTGGTACACCGAACACTAAAAATTTTCCTTAGGCACTTATAACTTGACCCCTTTTGATTTAATCAATCTCATGATGTGGATAATGTAGTTTTTTTACAAAATAGACACTATCTCGCTTTATTTATTTAAAAAAATAACATATTTACATAGAGGGAATAGCTCTGTATTCACTTTACACATGATAACACGGTGAAAAAGACAAAGCAAAGAAAAGAAAATCATTAAGGCTCGTTCCCATGGTATTTATATGTTCAAGAGGAGATTATAACAGAAGGCAAATGAGATGTCAGAAAGAGAAAAGAAATATCATTTGAACAGCTGTAGATAGTCTGTTATTTACCAGAGCTGGGAACAATAGAGGAAGAGGAGCACTAGGAATAGACAGCTCTGTCCTAACACAGCTGGTACTTGCATGGGGAGTAGTGGGGTTAGCGAGAGAAAAGAAGGGGAAATGCTCTGTTCTTTAATTATATATAAATTATGCCAGGATTTTCCGTTGCGCGTCTCTTATGTGAATGGCTGTGAGCCGGGGTATAAAATGTGCTGCTGAAGTGTACACGATCCTCTCTTACACGAAACTAAAAGGCAAAAGCTTGTTTGTGTCAATAGATTAAACATTCCAAATTTAAGGGAATGAGTTGGTTTTCAAACCACACGCGGTAGCATGAGCTGCTGCCTGAAGTGCATTTAGCAGTTTAAATAATTAGGCCAGTATTATGCAGCAAAAATAAATTTGCCTATCCCCTTTATCCTGCTACTGTTTTTAGTGAATTGTTATTTTTCATGATTACAGTGTTACAAAATATCTCAGAAAAGAACATTCCCAGATTCACTGGAAGGGCCTATTAAGGGTTGCAAAACCGGCATCATTCGTCTCATTAATGCCTTTTTGAGAAGGACAGAATTATACCTTGTTTCCTCCTATATTCCCTTGAGGAGCTTTTCAGAATACACATTATATCAGCTGAACTACTACTCCTAGCTCTTATAATAATAAAACTTAATGGAACTGCCTTTTAGCAACACATATAAGAATGTACTATAGAATTCTTATCAGAGTGAATACTATGTATGTAAATATAGCCTTAAAGAATTTAACCCATTTAAATTATTCTTATTTACATCACGTACTTTTAGTACTTTATTTTCAAATCATACACAGTATAGAGTGAAGTGACATCATGAATCTGACTGGATATCTACATTCAATTCAATCAGAAAGATCTGAAACATTTCCATACAGGACTGAAACACTTACATACAGTATTTCAAAATGATCATAAAAGGAAGCCTGAAGAATGCTAAAGTGATGTTTAACAAACACACTTTTCTGAATGAAACTAAAGTAAATAGTGCAAGATAAACAACCATGTAAATTTCAAATCCATTAGTATCATCAGCTGAACACAATGCTCAGAATTAAAAAAATGAACAGGTACTTTTACAAAAATAAGAATTATTATGATGGAATAACGGTTCTTGTGCCATTAAAGGAAATACTTTTCCTCATGTTTGCTGCCTAGTTTATAACATAAATGCTAAACCCCTTGAATATAACAAAATTAAGCTAAGAGCAGACAACTCAGAGACCAGTAAGGATAGAATGGAATATCAGATTTAATAAAGGCTGAAAATGAAATAGTTATAAGCACTTAACAAGAGTCCAGGACATCACTGTAAGAGTGAACAAACTAAAAAGAGACTAAAATGGCAAACTGAATGGCACTTATAAGAAGAACCTATCACTATTGATCTAAGGAAGTACCAAGTTGGATTCAAAGAAACAAAATATGACCAAGGAAATGCTGTACAAGAATTCGCTCCATTGTCAACTGATGAGGCTGTCCAGACAGTAGTTTGTGGAAGTATCTTGGGGAGGCTTTACCCAACAGTAGAGTATGGTTAATAATGATGATTAAATAAGTTCTAAAATAAAACAATTAAAATGTGCAAAATATTAATATTTTTTTCTACCATTTCTATCGTAAACATTGATGTCATGCTTGCCTCGGCTACTGCTCTGCGGGGAGTCAGCACTGACATGGCAGCCGGCCTCTGTTCCACCCTCTTGTCTCTCAGTGCTGGTTGCCATGGATACCGACTGACAGGAGGCCCAGATCACCTGGAGGCCATCGCCATCGCCATCTTCACCTGTCCAGGCGATTTGGAAAGATATTTAAAACAGCTCAGACTCTGCTTGACTCTCTTCCACATCCGAGTCTCTTGAGGTTTGTACTCCTCAGTCCCTGGTTTTGTTTTGTCTCCTTTGCTATGTTTTGGATCCCTGATCTTGTTTTGTCCTCCTCAACATTGATACGTGGATCTCCCCGTGTACCAACAGGTCCCCCGACTCCAGAATCTGAATCTCCAGGGCTACGGTGCCTCATAGCCACCCTCACCGCACCTGCCTGCAGTCCCCCAGGGTTTCATCCACCTTTCGCCCTGCAAGTGGGCTCTTCCTTAAAACTCCCAGTCCGCTGCTAATTCCACTGAGCCAGGGGTTCATTACACATTGGCTTTTTGAAATGGCAAGATCTTTATGTTTTCAATCAAAATGGTGCAGTTCACCCTTATTTTTTGTAGGAAAAATAAATATTTAGGTTGCTATCCATTTGTTAAATAACCATAGCCACCTATTTCGCTTAGCTGTATTAAGAAGTCTAATAAAAATACATAATCCAATATTGCACTCAAAATGCTGCTCAGCAGACTCAAAAGATAAAACTGTAAATTCCATCCTAAAGGAGTTACTGCACAAAACTGGTGCTTGTTATGTAGTTTGTTGCAGTGCAGCAATGAATCAATGGATACCTTCCGATTTATTTCAGCCCAAGACTGAATACTGATATTTATTTTATGGTCACAGTGAAAACCTGACCCATAAATTAACTGCCCCAACATGTGTTGGCAGTGTGTACATTTCTGCAGTTTGCCAGTAGACAAGGCTGTTGGGCAAAAATGGGTATGTTCTGAACCAAGTAAAACACAAAAGCAGTACTGTACGTAATCACTTATATTTGAAATTTATTTTAACACAGACATTCTTGGTGCCTTGCAAAATTAGAATTTTTTTTTAAACAATGGCAGAAGTCTTTGAACACATAACTACACTCTCCCAAATTTCACCTTTGTTACTGTATGTATGGCTCATCATTGACACATTTTGGAGTAGTGGTTATTTTACAGTATGTAGATAACACTTTCCGGTCTTCTTTATGAAAAATTTGGTAACTGTTTTTATCAGTGTGGCTTATATTTTGAGACCTATTGTATTCATAAGCACGGCTGTTAAAAAGGACAGTTATGCAAAAAAATACTCACATTAATACAGCACATTTTCTGGTCTCCCATCATTTCTTTTCCTATCAATTGTTTTTCTTTTTGTACTTAAGTAAGGTCAAATGGTATGTAAACAAACTTTGTACACATGATCTAGTATTATTGCTAAACATATTTTTTTCTCAGCTCTCTTTCCTTTAAAGTACTTTTATGCAAATATGTTATGCATACTTTTTGACCGAGCTCTGCTGGGATGCTACCATATGGCTTCTTACCATGACTGTTGTACAATAGGTGTTGTACAAGTGCAATAGGATTTGAGATTCCCTTGAGCAGGAAAAAAAAAAGATGTGACATAAAACACAGTTTGATTAAAGCAGTCTTCTTAGCCAGAGAAGGTTGCTTAAAAATTCAATTTAAAAGGCACTGGTTTCAACCACCATTTGGCTACAGACACATTATCATGCAAGAACTGAAGGTCACTAATTAACAATGCTTGATTCGGAGCACATGAAAATGTACAAAACAAGCATCATGCATGAAGATAACATAGATGTATTTTTTCTAAATTGCCATGGTCATAGCTTATTAAAGGGAATGAGTGAGGAAAGGTGTGTAAATTTGGTAATCATGTAATGTTAACCAATTGTCAACCTAATGTTTAATGCATAATTTCATTTGCTGATAATAAATTAGGCTTTAATATATAAATAAATATCTTTTCTGTCACGATTGCTTGATTTTAGTGTATTTTTACTATACAATTTCTTGCTGAGATCCTTTTTTTTTCAATATCATGCCCTGGTAGGTAATACCAAACTACACATTCTGTGTAGTTTACAGTCCATATAGTTCAGTGTCAGCATGCATTGTAATGCAGCCTCTTAGTCTGAAGGACTCAGAGAACATGAACCAATGTTGTCCCAGCGATTGCACTGATGCCCTTAATCATGTGAAGCAATTGCATAAATTTAACTTTCATCTATTTCCCTAAAGATGTTCTACCCTAATGCCATTCCCCACTCAGCCAGAGCCCCACTGGCAGTCTCTCCTATAACCCAAATTATTCCAGCCTCCTCATCACAGCCTGAGACTTTTTCCCAGGTGGCTGCAGGGCTTGGTTGTCTGAAATGTGATCAGTTTAATCCCATTTAGACTAATTGCATCTGCAGGAGCATGGACCCATGTTTCCTCACGTGCCCCCAGAGCTGTAAGATGCGTAGAACACTGACTGGGTGCATTCAGCCTTTATTACTTCTGAGGAAATTACAGCTCTGCAGTCCGCCTCCGAGAGTGTCGAGGATTTATAATGGAAATTGCTCTTTCCCGGAGGGGGCCGGCTGAAAACCGCACTACATTTGCTGTATAATGAGCAAAAATAGTATTCCAGACCACTTCTCACTTATTATCTTCAGTATAATGGAGCACATACATTAGCCAGTCTGACAATGCTGTCTTTATGTTCCAATGGTCCATCACTTGAGAAAGCAAGACAAGGCAGTTTTTAAGAATTAGTTATTTCCATGCACTTCCTAGCTGTTTGTCTTTAGAAAGCCCATCCAAGGTTCAGTGGATTTGATAACGGAGCTCAGGTTAGATAAGGTGTTTATAGGCACATCACACTTAAGGTTGAGCACTCCAGATGCCCTTTATATAACACAGGCATTGTCATTTTTGTTTTTAGTTTTTTTATCCAATTAAAGATTGACATTGTTAAAAGGTCGAATGGCATTGAACATTTCATTAATTTGATCCGTAAGGGATTGCGATGTTTTCTAGATGAAGGACGATGCCATGCTCAGATGATGCAATACTACATTAATGTCTTAATCCAAATGTTAGTTATTTAGTCTTTTTTGTGTTCCATTTACATTTTTACTGTGTTGAAAAACATGTCTGTCTACAAATACAGAGGCTTTTAGAGTTTCCTCACATTAGTTGTTTTCCTGTAGCAATTTGGATGTCCATTTTTAAGCTATCCTCATGAGGCCAGGGGATAAATGTGGGATTAAAGAGGTATTGAATAATAAAACAAACTAAGCAACAGTACCAGACAAAATATGCTCTTAAGAAACGTTAAGGAAGGGGGTTTTATCCAATACGAATACCTTGGGAATATATTGTCATTTAAAACAAAAACATTTAAAAAGAGTTAAAATGTCAAATCATTTGAATCATTGACAGATAATTTATAAGGAGATTACTTGAAAGCCAGTCCATTTTTTTTCTAAAGTATGTGTAAATTGAGATACTGTTCATATTTTTCTTTTTCATAGCACCACATAGACAGGGACAAGATATAATATAATATAATACATTTTTTATATATATTGTAACGCAACGGGGGCTCCGGCGGGCGCCCTTGCCGCATCTGGTCGGCCCCATCCCGACTGAGGCTCGAACCCGGGACTTCCGCGTCTCTCTGCAGCGACCCAGCACCGTGAGCTAAAGAGAGATCTCTATCCAGCCCAGTAGCTGTAGTCCTGCTATCATAGGGAAGGGCGGTGACGTCACCTGCTCTGGTACGCCGGCTCTTACACAGTACCTGACGGCCGTAAGCGTTACAATATGTTATATTATTATATATAATATAATATAGTCGGTCAAACAGACTGCCTTTTAGCAATGAATGTAAACTAATGTGCCCTGAGAAAACCCAACCAAGCAACATGCAAACTCCATGCAGGCAGCTCTCCGGCAAAGACTCAATCCCAGGACCAAGGAACTGTGAGGCAGAAAATCTAACTGCCATACAGCCTTGCTGCCCAGCATCATATTTTCAGCCACAAGATACTTGGCAATAACTGTCTTAAACAGAAGGCTATATTTTAGTTGAAAAATCTGTTTGGAGTAGAGAGGAGTGCATGTCATTGGCTTCTGATTTCTCTCTGTCATTTCGTAGGAGGCTCGTGCTACTGTCCTGTTACTGTTTCTCAATGCATATGTCTCTTCCTACATGAACTAGACCCCACGATCAAAATTTCTCCCCATCTTTATGGAACGTTATTTAAGTTTAAACTGACCCCCTTTATTCAAAGTTGAAAACATTTCCATCTGTAAGGATTTTCAATAATAAAAAACCTAATTACACTGTTGGATTTGTACCCAAGAGCACGAGAATAATCGGAATTATGTAGCCATAAGGAAACAAGCTATTTGGAGATAATCTGTGTACCGTACTCTTGTTTCTAAAAGCTTGATCTATCGATTTCTACTTCTTTGACATTTGCGTTTGCACTCAAGGAAATGGTGATTTCCTTTTGGATATGTGGAGTTACTTACGTGATTATTTTTCAGTCTGATTAATTCGAAGCACATCTAAGTCACCACCACTCTGTGAATGCGTTCCCCTAAGACATTTTCCACTTTCCACTGGAGTGTTAGATGGTCATCCTGTAGGAAAGCAAATGCAAATGAGATTAATATTTAAATAGAAATGGATTTTGGGTAAACACTGAGATGCTATCTTTTAAACAGTAATGTAATTTCACTAAGTGAGATAAGTATTTTTGGATTATTTTACAGTGAATGCATTTCCCAATTCACTCAATATACTGCCTGAGAATATCAAAATATTTATACTATAAAGCATGGGCCTCTTGATCTGTTGTCAAAGCAGGCACAGAGCACACTCACCTTTTCTTGAATTCGGCAACATTATATCGCACCTCATGAGAATTTTGCTCACTCACAATGCACCTTATGGGTTGGGACATAATTTTTTCAAATAAATGTATCGTAGTTTCTTTATGACACCATATCGAAACAGATTTGTGAAACAAAAAAGACCTAAAGCACCCGCCTGAATTGAACCTTTACGCGGTAACCATCTCATGTAAAGACCTTTCTACCACAGGGAAGCTTGCCATCAGGATTGAAGAACAAGCAGGTGAAATGAGTTGCCCCAGGGTCTCACAGCAAGCCGGTCGTTGACTGCGCTGGGATTGGAAATCCATTTTCTGCACTGCCCTTGGACACATTGCTTCCATTACATCAGAGTCTAAGAAAAATGGAGCAAGGCAGCAAAAACTACTTGTCCTTTGATTAGTGAGGATGTCTGGGATGAATGAGGGCTTTCTGCAATGCTATTAAATAAGAGAGCGAGTAAGAAGGCAATAGAGCCCTATGGCAGGGAAAGAAGATTGAGGTATCCGAGCTCTGATAGCTCCATTTCTCCAGCGACTGTCTCATTCCTTTTTGTAACTTTTTTTTCTCTTTCTGGTTGTAAGGGGTATCTAATTTAAAAAAAAAACGATTACTCAGATAAAAGAAATTTTTCTGGGTGTACAATTTAAAAACCCAACCCTGTTTACATTGAAATATGTCAGTCAGGAACTGGACATAAAGGAAATCTGGAGAAATCCATTATTGGCATAGTCCTGCTACCTTATGACTTTAGATATTGTAGGCAGTATGCAACCCAGAGAAACCTGCTTGAAGTTAAATACTTCATATTGAAAACATTAGACCCAAGCTGTTGTAAAACTGATACGAATTTGGGCGCTTAAAAAAATAATAACGTGAGAATTACACCTGGTAGAACCCAGCATTCCACGTTGTCAGATTCCAAAGCACTGCTGAGGTGGGGCTTTCCATGATAGCAAAAATAAATTCCCTCCAAAAGATTAGAAGGTGCAAGCAATAAAATAATTGGCATCAAACCACTTATTGACTTCATCACACATCAGTCCAGTCCAGCTGCAAAACCAGATATATTGTGAAAAAGTATGATGAAACTGAATACAGCTTTCCCATTCGCTTGACAAGAAGCATAGGAGAAAATGCATTTAAAAATACTTAAATTGAGTTATTTTACACAGATGTGGCTGGCATGGTAGACACGCATCCTGTTAGTGCTAGAAACATAATATAAATAATAAATGTGTCTCTGGCTTAAGAAAATACTGCACAAGGTTTTTATGGTAATGGCCTATTGAAACATTTGTTACGGTTAAATGTAGGCCATATCTGGTGCAAAAATGTGAGGTGCACTTGGGAATTACATGTCTGCTCGTTATTAAAGCGTCCTCTGCTCACCTGCTGCATCCAAATCAAGCAGCCCCTGATTGGAGTTTGCTCTCATAAAGTGACTTTGTATTTACAGTGGGCAGCTGGAGCCCTCTGAGGATCTCTGCTCTTGTCAGAGGTGAATCAATCATCTCTAAAGATGTCAGCATCTGCCCAAGCAATTTTATATTGGAATAAATGGCAGATGGTGGTGTTGTTCTCTGTTTAATCAGTTCCACCAAATGTGGTTTTATCTCTTATAAAACTAAACCATCTGTACCGTGTAGGTGTAGGGTTCGAGCAAAATGTCCAAAACAGAAGCTGTTGTTTGCAGAAAAAGGAAAAGTCATTTTATTCATAAAGAGGGAAAATAGAAGAAAATAATACTGAACAAGGTGAAAAGCAGGCTTAGGCCCAGAATGTGCATAATCTGTTTCTTTACAGGCATATTACCCAAGAGCCCAAGTCATTATTTTTAGACCTGCTGCTCCCCCTCAAGCAAGGCATTCTTAGTTTAATTTGGTACCAAGAAACCCATGGTGATAGCAGACAGCCTAGATGAATCACCTTTCGTTTTAACTGTAGATGGCATCTCACATTCCACATTTAAAGGGGACGTTTAACAGTGATTTATAAAATGCCCACTGTGGAACTCAGCACCCATCTTCTTTGGTCCCTAATGACTTGCTGAAGCCAAAAAGACAGCTTGTTATCAAGCTATTTTCAGGCATTTCCAGAATCATTGCGGTCTCTTCCACAAGTAAATAATGAAACTCCCTTCCCCCACCACTCTGAGGCAGTCACAAGAGACTAGGAGAAAGAATATGAGTGACTCAATGCCAAGTTCTCTTTTTAGAAGACAAATAGCTCACTCGCAGTGTCTCGTTAAATCATCGATTTATCGCAAGATTGTATCTCAAATTTTTTTAAAACGTTAATGAAGGGTGTGATAATGCTTTCTTCCTTTATATAGGCCGTGGTTTAAATGGAAATATGATGCATGGGATTTTTTTTATTATTTGCTTGTCAAGCTTGTTTTCATTCCATCACTAAAGTTCTAGCGTCTAAGAACATAAATATGCAAAGTAAAGCACTATTTATATAGACATGAATACTTTCTGTCCCAAGTAAAAAAAATAGAACTGATGTTTATAGGTAGAGAATTTGTGAAAGTAAAACTTGTGCACACTAAATAAATTCCAGTTTGACTAATTTATGGAGCTTCATATTAATATCACATGGGTGTATTATCTTATTTTTAACTCCATCTAGTTTGTGCTCTTGGAAAGGAAAACATTTTAAGAAAATGCCATGCAGACACTCAGTGTGTGAATCACAAATGCTTAGATTTTTTTGTTGGTATTGTTTTGTGAATTTAGAACTCAGAAATAATATTCTGTTTAGGTCTAGAAAGAAGCATGCACAAAGCTGTAGTGTGTATCATTTTCAACATATTGTAACGGTACGGGGTTCAGATGGGAGCCCTCGCCTGCTGCCTACACAGGTCGGCCCCGCACCGTCGGGGACACGAACCCGGGCCTCTGGCGTCACTCAACAGGGACCCAGCTTGGTGAGCTAAAGAGAGATCTCTCCCCAGCCTAGTGGCTGTGGTCCTGCTATCACAGGGAAGGGCGGTGACGTCACCGCTCTGGTAGGCCGGCTCTTACACAGTGCCTGTCGGCCGTATGCGTTACAATATATATATATATTCCCTCATCAAAATCTAAATCTGTGGTTTCATCTGAATCTTAAATTGTTTTTGTGTCAACAAAATTATTGATTTCCTTAGTCATGCCCTAGTGTTCCTTGGGTAAACTCTGCAATTCTAATGACTGACTACTATTCATGGAAAGGCGCATGATATAAAAAACACGATTATTAGAGCAATATGTTCATGGCTCCCACCAAAAACAGGCCGTGTGTTTGTTCATGCATGTGAAATAAACATTGATAATCTTTCCCATGCTGTCTTTCCAACTCATTATTTTTCTATACTGCACATAAATCATGAAATCTTATGAAAAAAACATGGTGAAACTGGAGAGCAAATAAAAGCATAAATGAGCGTCCTTTTGTCCACAACAGCAATCAAGCATGAATGTGTTGAGGAGAGACCTGATGCTGTTAAAAAGCACATTACCTGTAGATTAACCTGCCAAACCTTTTTTTATTCCTTTTGCATATTAACCTAAATGTATATTTTAACCAAATACTAGTTTTTAGGTAAGAATTAATATTTAACACAGTTTATATACTGCATTTAGTCAATCATGAATCTTAACGTGTCTTGCGCAAATAAATCAAGATTCTGTTGAACTGCAGTCTCTATTTCTTGTTTCAAGAGAAAGTTTAAAGAAAATTCACCCATGATTCACCTTAGAAAATATTTCAAAATGTCGTGGTTGAATGAATTTTCCACAGCCATTTTTCATTGTCTTTAATGTTTATTCTGAAAGTGTTGGCTATGATTAAATAAATGAAGGAAAACTGCACATAATTGCAGGAAGCAAGTATCAAACTACAAATAATGCACTTTGACATCTGTAGTTGTTATATGTAAGAAGTTCTGGAGAATATCTCACAGTACAGTACGTTGACCCACAGTATAAAGTCTCAATTTCAGCACACCCTTTTAACAGAACCCCAAGTCCTTGATTAGCAAGTAACTCATTCTTTTTTGTGCCATTTTTTCCCCTCAGGTTTCATGACCTTGAATGATAATTGGGAAAGATTATACAATGTTTTTATGCTGCACAATTATGTAGAAATTTTAAAATGTAGCTACTTAATATTTAAACTCCATCAAGTAAAATGGAAATTGAAATCACAGAAAGGCAAGCAACAAATTTGAGAAAAATAAATAAATCTGTAAAAAAAAACTTTTGTGTTTTTTATGATTGATTGATTCACTGCAATTCAAAAGTATTTTGAGGTCATTATACCCAAAAGATGATAAATATGTGCTCGGCTTGATGATTCTTGTTCACCTGAAGCTCTTTAAGAAACATTTTATTGAGCTTTTTGTAATCCAATCGTTTTTAATGAACTGATTCAGAAAGTAATAAGAACATACGGAAAATTTAAAAAAGGATATTTAGTCAAAATACTCCCTGCTATTTTCACTTATCATCATACCTGCAATGTTCACATCCAGATGCACAAGCAAAACATTATATAAAGGATCTGCGTAAATTATTAAAAACATTATAACCATTATTTATGCACTATAGTTATTATAAAATAACTAGTGCTCTGCTGTCTTATTCCAACCACAAAAAAGGCAGAAAACAAGCCTTTTATTTTTTTTAATAAAAGGCTAGATCCCCCTAAGCACAAGGAATGATTAAATTTTCTGCCTGGTTTAAAAGAAAGCCACTGACCTAGGCTTACAAGATTTCCACTTCACCAAGTGGCCCTACCTTATCATGTGTTCTAATGTGACTGATATATTGTGACATGAGTTAGATTTATAATTTGTTCCAGAAAATGGCTTAACGTCACGCATTGCATAAAATCGAAACAATGAGGGCCTTGAACGGCGAACGAGCCATATCTCATGCAGCAGGGCTTACATCAATGTGCTTAATCTCTTTGAGTATGAATATTTAAAAATGGTTATGCAAAAATACCTTGTACGCTAAATAAGTGGGCAGATGAAAGAATCACTGTGGAATACATTTGACATGCACATTTAGGGCATCTTCTGACCATTGAATGGGCTGCTTGCAAAATATTACTACCCATGTAATATGGACACATTAGGAATTTCTGCAAACATTTTCTCTCCAGCTAAGGGAAAGGCAGTCAACATAACCAAAACACTCAGTGACGATAATCCTACCTTAGACAGAAGTCCAACAGTTCTGTAATACAGTGAAATAGCAGCACACATAATACCAAGTGAGTTAATAGTATTTTCTAACAGTTTTGGAGATTATTTCTTAATTAAAGCGTCTAGACACCATTCACTGAGCTAATATAGGTAGCAATTAGTGGCAGCGGAGCATGAGTTTGCAAGATCATTTGGATGCTATGATCCAGTTGATGTCTCAGTTAAATTTCTACCTTGATAAAGGGGAAAAAATCAAAGCACAGACAAGTTATTATGTTAAAAGCATTAAATTATTGTAGGTTAAGGAACACTTACACACAATTATGGTACTTTTTAAAAGACCTATAGTTTAGTAAATAGAGGTTGTATTAATGTGAAAAGTAAACTTATCCTGACACCAATTAAAAAATCAGACAACACAGTCCCTATACTCAGCAATGAAAGCCACCTAAATGGATCAAATGGATAGTTTACCTGGTACAGTGAGACGGAAAAACAATGAGGAGGTACAAAACCTAAAAGACAAATATTTATTTACAACTGGTAACTTAAACACAAACTATTATCTGCAAATTATTTATGAAGACTGACAGGCCCTGAATCCTGGCCTTGTATAGTCCAAGACTACCTTCACTCCACTAAATGTTGGACAATTCTTACTGCTAATTCACTGAGTTACACCCTACCAACAGAGTTTAGGGAGGTAGCTCTGTATTCTAAATAACAAAAGACCCACCACAAACAGTGTGTTTTCTAAAGCTAATGAAAATGTGTGAGCTGTTTAACTAATTAGATCTCTGAGATTCATGTTCTGTCTGGCAGGTACTAAAAGGAAATCAATCCATCCATCCATTTCCTAACCACGTTATTCAATACAGGGTTGTGGAGGAGCCAAAACATATACCAGCAAGCAACAGACACAAGGCAGGATACACTCTGGATGGGATGCCAGTTCATCGCAAGGTACACACAGATACAAACCTACACATGCTCACACTAGGACCTATTTTTCCAGAAGCCAATTAACCGACTAGTATATCTTCGGACTGTGGGAATAAACTGGAGCACCTGGAGGACAGCCACGTGAACACTGGAATGAGAAAGAACGTGCCAAGTCTATGCATATACAGTAGCACCCCAGCACAATAAACACAGGACCCCAGTGCTGAGAGGTAGCAATGATAACCACTGCACTATCCCAGTTCCCTCAAATGTTTAAAAATGGTCTTTTGATGTTAAATGTACTTCCGGTATCTCCTGTGCAAGAAAATACTTGGTACTGTATATTCCAGTTCCCAGAGAGCAGGCAAGAATCTTCCTTGTTTTGCATGTGAGGGTGAGATAGAGTTACTGTATACCCATCCCTACCAGTCTGACTTAACACTCACCTATTAGCTTACTGTTTCTTTACCTTGATTGACCATATTCCACAGAGGTCTCGACCTAATTATACCTCTTCCTTCAAGGAAGGTTCGAATATCTGATGGTCTGTACTCCACTTCTCTGTTCCTACCTGTCCAGGTCCCCCTCACCTCACATAGTGCTATGAAAAATGCATTTCTCACTAGATACAATGGAGCCACTCAACAGGTTGTCTGAATAACCTATTAGTTGTATGCCCTCACAGTTTACTGAAAGGAATTTTGCAAATGTTATGTCATAAGCCATATTAACTAGTATATTAATCTGTCCCACACACAACAATAGAAACAGCAAAAGTACAGCATAAACATATTATTAATAATTCCTGTATTTATAAAGTGAAAGATTTTTAATGCTGCACAATTTTGTAGAAATGTTAGACTACTTAATCATTAAACTATCTATCTACAAAATCTACAAAAATGAAAATATAAATGACAAATAAACATTTGCATTTGAATGTATTTGAAAAAAAAAGAAATTTAGCTTTAAAAAAAACTTCTGTGTTTTTGGGAATGATCAATTGGCAGTTCATATCCCAAAGATATGTGCTTGGGTTGATTATTCTTTCTTTCTTTCCTAAAGCTCTTTAAAAAACAGTTCATTGAGCTTTTTGTAAACCATTACAAGTGGCTTTTAAAGAGATTAATTTAGACCTTATTATCTGTATGTATTATCTATATGTTATGATCTTATTAAAATGTTGCATATAGATAAGCCAAAGAATCCTTGTTAATATCATTCAGCCTCAGACATGCAATGAACATATGCACTACAAAATCATTATATAAAGGACTGATGTGCATTATTGAAAAAAACATCACCATTGTTAACTGTACTGTAGTTATTTTATTATTTCATTTTTTTAATACAAGGCTAGATCCCCCCTCAGCACATGGAACTTTAATCCTAAAATGCTTTTTATGGGTCTGATGCTGAACCCAGATCATCAACCTCTGAACTACAATAAAAATAATAATAAGTGGGGAAGTGAGAATTATATTAGGAAAACCAGAATTTTTAAGACCAGAGTGAAATTTAGCCTGGACACTGAGATCCAGGCTCAAGCCTTGTCTTATTAACATATCCATGGATCTGATGGAATCTAATCATCAAGTCATCAGAACCTCAGTTTAACATCTTAAATGAAATACAAATGAAAACATTTATACTACAGTACAGTATCTTGGGTATCCATACTGAGAACTGGGTTGGAAATTCTCATCCAGTGGGAAGAAGCCTTCCTTCTGGTCCAATGTGATTTTCCTCAGAGGTCTTCCATCCAAGTACTATCCAAGTAACTTACTGTAGCTTCTGAAGTCTGATGAGATCAGGCCAGAAGTTACGAAATGCTATAAATTTTGTTCTTCTGAACCCTGCAATTGTTCTTCGGCCCACCCAAAGCCTGATGCTATTTTTAAACCAGAACAAATCATGTTGGGTCAGCACAATTTAAATGCATGCATCTAAAAAGGCAGGAAAATGGATTTTAAGGAGAATTAATTTGTCAATTCTGTTTGGTAACACATTTTCACTTGCTTTAAAATGTTTTTTAATCATTTTTTAATAAAGGAGGTAAGTTAAAGAACATATTTTTCTGTTTTCAGACTAAAAAGGTATAGATGGTTCATTTGATTTCAGCAATCAACATTTAAATATTTAAATTGGAAATAATGCTTTCCTGAAATGATTACCATTTTGAAATGTTATCAATATTCATTTTTTTTTTATTATTCACAGTGTTATTAGTGCTGAATTTCCAATGACTGTCCGTATGGCTATATAATGAATTCAGAAGATACTGTAAGTGTTAAATTATATAAGATATATCATGGGTGCATGTTGAATTTCTGTCTAAAATTTAAGAATCTAATTAAACATTACAATTTAAAACAATGTTTTATTTTAAAAACGAAGACTTAAAATAATGCTTATAATGATAGATTGAAAATATTTCCTAAAAGTTTGAAGGATTCTGAGCTTCTAACATGAAGGACTGGGTTGATGTTATGGAGCTGAGATTTCAATGTGCTCTGCAAGCTTTTGGAGATGTTATGTAAGATAAGATCTGGGACACGTGAATACCCTAATTACCTAATATAAGCCCAATGATATATAACATTGGACAATATAACCTAAAGCATAAAGTGTTCTGTTAGTGTTTAATTTAGGTTATATTCTGATGTAATTACAGTACCATTGCATCTTAGTAAGAAAAGTTTATCCAAACTTAAAATAATAAAAATATGTACAGTATAGTTACACCAGACTTTGATTTTGAATATTCAGTGAAAGTGATGTGGTCAGTGAATTCAGGAAATGTCTTCAGATAAGCCCCCTGCCTGCCAGATTAAACCCATTGCTTGCCAAAAGAGCTACACTTGTGAGTAAGCAGATTCCACAGTCCTGGGCAGCCCATGGAATTGAAACTGAACAGGAGCAAAGTAATGAAAAGCTGTGGTAAAAGTCCAAACGAGTTTGGGGACTCTTAAGACAAGTGTGAAAACCCAGCTTAGAAAGTGTCACTGAGAACAACAAAACTTCATGAGAAGAAAGGAGTAAAATTTCTATTTAGTATAAAGAGTGTGTCAACAGGAGTAATATAAGCACCCTAAATATCAGATATTCATATAATTATTGTAACTATTTCACACTCTTCCAGTCCTGAAGTAGATCCACCGAAGGGCTGCATTAGAGCATGTGTACTATACCTACTACTATGAAAGAGAGGACTAGACAGTCCAAACCAAAAATTTGAATCCCAGCCTCTGTCTCCAAAAACTCCCCACTGGTTTTCTGAAATGCAGAAACCTCCTGGCACAGAAAAACCAACTCCCCTCCGTTACTAAAGGGCACACAGACTATGATCTTAGCTTTTTTCTTCTTCATTAATTTCTAAAAACATGGAAAAAAAATATGTTAAGGTGTCATGAATTTATTTTTTATTATTTCGAAGATTGTATGCAAAAACATCACATCACAGTGTTCCCTTTGATTTAATGTATTTTCCCAGAAGTCTGAATACTAATTAAAGCAATTTTATTTTTCAGAAGGTTGCTTTTGCCCCTTGGGCCTGTGCATCCAGGTCAGACTCATGATGACCTTTACAAGCAAGACCTTAAGCGACACTTAAAAGACAGGCCTCATCTGGAGGAGTCACTTTAAATGACTGTTATGTGATGTGATTCTGACTTCAAATGCATTTCTATCACAGAGGCATCCTAATTAGCACAGGCATGTACTGTGGGGAGTTAAACATGGGCTGGATCTTGGAAACCAGCTAATTTATCTGGATTTGTGCTGTAAATTCTGGACATGGCAAAAGCTTTTTCAAAAATAGCTAGACTCTAATCACTGCTCGAGTTGCTGCTGAAAGTGAATGTTTGCATTGTTTGCAACATAATTCTGCCAGTTTCATAATGTGGAATACCCCAAAAACCAATAATGATGACAAACTCTGAATTTGGCAATTAGCATATCCACAAATGTAACAAAATATTTTCTTCTAATCCAACTATTTATTATCAGAAAGCCTAGAAAAGATGGAGGCTACCCAGGGTATATCATGGAATCATAAAGCCCAAGGCAAGGCTGCAGGCGATTGCAGGACACATATAGACACTATTTAAACTTTATTATACCGAACCAGAATATCTCTGGCAGGTTTGAAGAAAAGCAGCACTTTCAGAAAAAAACCCATGCAGGCATTAAAAAGACACCCCACTCACAAATCTAACCCATGACCCAATATTTCTGTTAAATGTGTATCTACCTTTTCGGTTGAAAATAAAAACACAGAACTGTATCGGAAACTTTTACATTTTAAAAACGCACTTCCTAATAAGAGCCACTTAAAGTGATTGCGATTTCACACATCCCATGCGCTCATTATTATTTTAGTATGCTGTTAATTATTATTAATTAAAACCTTAAATATGTTAATATTAAATGAAATATGAAATGTTAATGGATGAAAATGAATGGCATTGTAATTCTGAACCTTTGCTGAGTGGACTGCCAGCTCCCTCTCTTTGTCTTTCCACTCCTCTCATTTCAGTTTCAACATAGCTTTCATTCGTACAGTACTGTAGATATAACCCATTCATCATCTGGAATTTCAGACTCTTAAGCCATATTTAAAGTATTTTTTTTTTAAATACTGATGCACATGTTATTTTTGTATGTTCATTTTTATGTTGTCTTCTCTATATGCTTCTATTTTAATCAAATATTTTATTTGAATCTGTCTATCCTAGCCGAAGGAAATTATGGCTTTGTAAGGACAGAAAGCATCTTTGTAAAGACAAAAAGCATCTTTTTCTGCATGAGAGGGATCATTTGACTGAACAGATTTCGTTCTACAATCAGCAGTAATACACTGTGTCAGTACGGAAAAGTAGTAATCAAAACATGTTTGACATAAATATCTGCAAACAGAATTGTATTTTTGTTTTCCTGTATTAGAAATAAAGAATTTTCAATCACATTTGTGGACACGGAAGGCTTTAGGAAACGTGACTTCATTATCTTATGCTATTATTTTGTCCCCGTTTCTTCCACACTGAACAGTCTCTAGCCTGAAGAAGGCTAAACAGACAAACTGTTGTCTTTATTCTTTCTACTTTTCAGCATGGACTTAGCCTTTACTTCATCCTTAATCATCAGAGGGTGACTGTTTGAAAATAGAAAGCTTTCACACTCATTATTGTCGCATACTGTACTGTATATGGTTACAAAGGAACAAGTAATAGGTTTATTCCATGCTGAAAAAAGAAGAAACAAAAAACAACGTTTCGGCCGTGGAGCCTTCTTCAGGTTCTTTCTTCTTTTTTCAGCATAGAATAAACCTATTACTTGTTCCTTTGCAGCCTACGCATGCTGACGCAGCTACCCACCTGTATATGGTTACATTGCTTTAAAATGAAGTACAAATCCATCGTACTGTATGTGCTATATTACATCACCTACTGTATTAATATGGCTTTGGTGCTTCATGTTCTGTTGGAAAACAAGGACTAGAAAAGAAAGAGCAGTTTGCTGTCAGCAAGTTACTTGTGATCTGATATTCTGGTCTGCAGGCGTCTTCAGACATTTGATATTAAGTTCGTAAATGAGCCCATAAAGCAACCATGAAGTTCCTCTACGGTAGTTACTGCGTAGTTATTATCCATTTGTCATGGTAGTACAGAAGCTGAAAATATCAGTGGCATTCATGTCCGTTTAAGTTTCATAACATTCCCTAACTTTCCTCGCACCTTCCAGCCCAGGTTTTTGACTCAGCCTGTTCAGTTTATGTACTTTAACATCAGCACTGCGTTACATGTGTGCTTCATTCTGCACACGTGAGGCGTACGTATTTTATTTTAAAAGCAAGGTTTTAAAGCAAAGGGGTTGGATGAAAATGATGGATTTGGAGTTAAGGGCCCAGTTTGGAAAAACTCTTGAGTATATGTAAGAAAATCAGGAAAACTGCAAAATTTCTTCTTGCCTTTACATTTTCAAGGTAATTTTTGAAGCAGCTATTCAAAATTAATACTTGTTTTATATGTAAAGATTCCAGTAGGCAACATTAGGGGACATACTATAAGACTGCTATGAAAGAGAGAGTTTTAAGTAAAATAGCATTATTCAAAAGTGCTTACTTACACAGCACTAATTTTAATAGGTGAAGAAGGAAACAAAAAATAACAAAAACTGCATTTCGCTAACAACTTTCTCAAACTGTATTGGAAAAGCATGGACGTTTTCTTTTTCCTATGAGTGATCTGAAAAGAAAATCAAGAACAAAGAGAGAACAGATCACATGCTCATAAAAACGAAAGCGACATTTTGTCAGACTCCCTGGTATGGCAACCTCTGATAAATAAGTAATGAAGTCGCCTGGTTCTTACAATAAACATAATGTAGCGGTAAATAAATCTGGACTGACATTTTGTGCATATGTTATAGGGAATTGTTCCAAAAGTTTTCATATTCCTCTGAGATGATTTGCTTTTATTATGTTACACAAAAGCCTTGTATAATATTGGGGCATCTCAGTTGAATGACAAGGCTCCAAAGAAAGTACAGTCAGAAGCCCTTTAGCACATGTCATTTCCTCACATTCTCCTATAGCATGAGAACAATATGCCTTTGATGCAGCTGATTAGGAGCGGATTCAGATAATGACAGTAATGAATAGGGTTTCTATGACTGCATACTCACCCACTGCACAGTTTGGTGCTCAGCTAGAAATGGATGATTATCAAGTCAATCGTCATATTGTTTCATACACACACAGCATCCATATACTGTACCAAGTTTGGAGTGATTCTTGTTTATAAATTAAAATAGTGTTTAATACAGAACAAAAGGCGCACAAATAGTAAAAAGAAGTTAATTGTTGAAGTTGAATTGTTTTTCATTAATTAAGAGTTTGATATCTTAGACAAAACTGTAAAGTACAACTTAACAAGTTATCTAATTTGGGTTGACTTGGAATCATTTGCCCATTACGATTTAATCATGTTAGCCACAAAAATAATCACTGATTTAAAGAGAAAATTTTAAATTGTTTAAATGAAAAACACAGTAACTCATAATGTTCACAAACTGGCGCATACACACACACAAAATTATCCCATACTCAACAATCAAGATAATTTAAGATAATTTTTTGCTGTGGCAGAAACTATGAAAATTGATATTTGAAAGGATGTTGAGCCTATTAGAAGAGATACCATGTCCGTATAGGTTTTGTTCCACTTTAGGAAGACATGCTGGTTACTGTAGGTTAACTGTTGTCTATAAACTGTCTGTGTGCTTGTGTGTGAGTGCCCTGTGATGGGATTGCACACAATTCAGGGAGTCACACCTTGTGGTACAGTATATTCTCTGAGGACGGCTCCAGGTTGCCGTGACCCTTACTAGGAACAGCCAGCTTTCTGATAACAAATAAAGTCGTTGCTTTTGCTGAATCACAGAACCAAGCCTGTGACGTGTTCTTTTGGAACATGTATGATTTACCGCTCAAGGGGGTTAGTATGCACATGACACCTCAGATAAAGGAACATTGGGTACTGTGCACACAGCTGACATGCTTCCCGTGAAAGATGATCATTTCAAATATATCACAGGTATGTCTCTGTACCATTCCTAACCATTGAAAAGACACACTGAAGAATAACTCTATTCATAAAAAATAGAAGTAGACAAACTATTATCAGGGATGTTGCTGAGACATGACCAAACTGTGTACCAGATAGCAGCAAGTGGAGTTTATCACAAGAGTTCGATACGGATGACAACAACCAGCTCATTCAGACTCAGTCTGTTGTCAGTAATTAGCAATCGCTCCTGACATTCCATTACTCTCCCAAACACTATAAATACCTACGAGCTCCCTATCTCTCTCTCTTGCATGTCTCTTGCATCCCACCTCCACCCCATCTCCACCTCTGCAGCTACCCCTCGGTCACCCTGCAGGGGGGTCCTGGTGCCCTTGTCCTCTGGCCGGGAGGCCAGCCCTCAGCCAAGCGGGTTAAGCCACAATCTGCTCCATGACGCTTTCATCTTGGGTGTTTGTCATTCCTCGTGAAACTGATTTCATACAGGACACCACACCTAAGCCATTTAAAGATTGTGGTAATTTAGGGTACGCGTGCTCTTAAGGAAGGAATGTAAATGTGGGTGAAACTGTAACATATAAATGATGCTTTTCAACATCAATTTCTGTAATGTGGGTCAACATACAGCAAGTGTGTTCTTCCCTTATAATGGAAGCACATTATAAACAAAAATAAACTACAGTTCAGAAACATGGCACAGTTGGAACATGTAGATTAAATTAATAATGTTCTAAATTATGGCTATAATATTCTTCGGAAACTATTATGAAATCATCAGCTTCAAGAAAACTTAGGACTTTAAATAAAAATGTGAAGACCTTGATACTGTGAATGTACTTCCAACTCCCACCAATGAATTGCCACCTATCACTCCATCATATGTGGAGTGTAATTCAAGAGCAAATCCAGTTTTAGCTGGTTCCTCAGACAGATACATGACTCCTGTTTTTTTAAATTGGTTTGGACAACTCATTGATGGACTGAACTGGAGCTCAGTCCAGTTACCTGCTACATTCTTTCAGGTTCCAGTTCTCTTGCTTTCCAGTCCATCAGTTTTTTTTTCTTTCTCTTTGCTATAATGCACTTTCTGCAGGTAAAATTATACAGAGTGTTGATACAGTGCCGTTTGAAACAAAGGGTTTGATTTATAACCAGGCAGCCAACTCATAAATCACACCTGCAGCGCAGTGCCTTAAACGCCCCACATCCTGACAGCATTTACCTTTTATAAATGATTGGGGTTTACCTCCCATTGTGATCCAGCCCGGCGCAATCACACTTTCTAGCCTGCCTGCATCCACTGACTGTGGTCTCAATTTGAGTCCCATGTGGAATTCAGACTCACATTGTTTTCAAGCTTTATCAGTAAAACAAAATCGATGCAGCTGAAACCATAACCACAGCAAGTGGAACTACTAGAAAAGGAATGTGCCACAGTTTCTGCTTGAGTGTAATTTACACTGGATTATGTGCATAAAGCAAACCTTGTGCCTAGTATTGTATTCCACACTTATGAACAGATACACACACAAAATGAATATACACAAAGGAACTGGACAAGTCAAAGCATTGTTCTGAGACATCAGTGTCCATAAGACCGAGTTGCCAGAACTTTCCTCATTCAGTACAGCAACAAATCTGCAAACTCATTTAAAGGACATCTTATAACTCAGAAGAAGAGGAAATAATATTATCGTACTATACAGTAGGTAAAGTGCTGAAGTGTTTTGAGATTAGCAATGTTTTTTTTATTTTATTTCAGAACTGACAACATCCAAATATTATGTTATTATATTATATATAATATTATTAATCCATATCTGTATCTTGAATTGCTTTTCTTAACTCTAAACTTTCAATTTAAAATCTTGGATCGAAGTCGCTTTATCTGCAGAAATGTAATCGAACTTTGCAGACAGTATATTGTCTACTGCCTATAACAAAATCTGGATATCTGGAATCAAAGCTATTTTTCAGGGGGAAAAAAAAGCACTTTGGAAATAGCCAGGCGTAGAAAGAGAAAAACCCTCCAAGCCAGACAGAAGCTGCTTGTGCTCAAAAAGCTTTTTATTTGTTTGATTGTTTGATTATTCATTCATGCATGCAGGCATCACATGAGGAATCTGCTGATATAAAGTTCTGTACAGATGTTTCCTTCTTCGAAGAAGAGAAAGAAATAACCCCTTAACTCTTATAGGCAGAGTCAACCTCAAGCCATAAATGATTCCACAGATCCCTAGATTCCTAGTCTCCAATACACATATCTATTACTTAACAACATGATTGAAATATTGTTCTGCAGCTATCTAACATAATGAACAGTAGAGAATATCTCCAAAGATGAGACCATTTTTTTTAAAGACAGTGTTTTGCACCACAAAAATATTTGAATTTTTTTCAAACTGTCTTGGGAAGGAGGGGGGGATATACAGTATCTTCAAATGTGCATTTCCGGACATGATGTGTTTTTAAGTGTGGGGTGATCATAAAACACGGCTAGTGTATTCGTCTCCGGTTCTTTTTCTTTGCTGGACTGTCCTGGTATATTCAGCGTATTTTAACTGATTTGCCAAACAAATGTGAAAACATTATTTCAGGTTAGCTTTGAGTTATTCATATGCTTTGAATATTTTTTTTTTTCTGTATACCAGAAATAACATCCAACAGAAGCTAACATTTTACACCTCCATTTGCATTACATTGATTGTATCGAACACAACGGACTGCAACTTTACAGACTCCTTGACTTTAAATAATGCTTCTTGTAGAAGAACTATATCTTAAAGCAGTGAAAAGAGTAATGTGATTTTTTGGAATATTAGTATTATTTTAGTAATGGTGTAATTTGTTTTCTGTAGTACGACACCAACACAAAATAGAAGGGAAATTTGCTTCTGTTACTACAGTATATTGCTGCCACTGTGAAAATGTTTGCATTTTAAAAATGCTGTTCTGCAAGGTGCATTATGTCACAAGTAAACACTCCTTCTTTGTTAGACTTCCAGGAAAGCCTCTAAGGCACATAAGAGTTAAATATCTGAAATCTATTTTTAAGAATAGCACAGTAAGCCACATCCTGGTTACTAACAAAGGCTACAGAGTTAAATGGCTTTGCTGTCTTTTCTTGCCTAAACTAAACTTTGTATAAGTGGCAGAGGAGCCGAGGGTGTGTCAGTTATGTTCACACATAACTCTCCTCAGTGCTCCTCTCATCTGTCTCTTTAATACTTGACAACTATAAGGGAGAAAAAGGAACTTCATACAATGATTAAAGAACTGAAGGACCCACTTAAAGAAAAGAATTAAAGGAGTTCAGTGAACTATAAGCAGAGGTTAAAAATGATAAAAAGGATAGAAGACCAAGAAAGAGACAGAAAGAAATATTGTCGGGGAGACTAAAAAATTAATAAATTATTTTCAGTACTGTACTGACAAAAGAACCATTTAGAATTAAATAAAATGGTACAAAGTATCTGAGATAAAAGCTGATACACTACTAGATCATAAAAGGAAAATTGTAGTTGTACTAAAGGAGTATCTCACTTGGTTTTCACTAAAGTGGTGCCCAAAATGCACACAATACTCTACAGTAAATGAGGTCTTACTAGTGAATTATTTAAACTAAAATATCTTAACTATATATCCTAATATTTTGTTTGTCTTTTATATTGCTTGCTCATAATGCCATCAATATGTAAATTATGCGTCACCTATGTTATTTTTTATAAGCGGCATGTTTCACATTTTGCATTTATAGTGTATGTTTTTGCTACCAACATGCAAAACCCTACACTTGTCTACATTCAATGTGATTTGTCAGATGGTTGCCCAGTCTTGAATTTAGACAACAGTGAAAACCATAGGTATCGGAACAGTAAAATGACATTTCTGATTGTGCTACATTTTTTTTTTATTTGGGATCGCAAGATATAGTAAATATAAGGCAAAAGTACAGACTGTCAGCTTTTGTGTCTGAGTATTATCTTGCATACACATATAATTAATTAATTATATTGTACACAATAATGCTTATTAGTTACTTTATTTTTACAGTTACTAATGTAATAAAGGTTTTTTGTAAATGTTATGAATCAACAGGATATACAGTAAGTCTATAGTTACTGTCAAACATATTTACCCCTTTACAATGATATCTTATTTTGATTAATTACAAATTTTTCCAGAGCATGAATTGAATCAAACCTTGAGTGCTCAAACTAAAGACTTTTTGGATGAAAGAAGACAAATGTCACACAAAACTGCAATTAAAAATAAAAAATTAAAATATGTTGATTGCATAAGTGTGACAAGTATAAGCCTAGGAAAACAATTATATGCAAATTGCATGGTGACTCATAGGACAATAATTGTATGTTAATTGGCAAGTGTCAGGAATTGCTGTTTTTTCTTATTCTTTTGTTTTTCTTTCTGTCCCTCTATTTCTGGTCCACACCCCACACATCCACCCTGACTGTATACTAATTTCTGTATAATAGTTGACGATTGCTACTGCTGCACTAATTGCCTTAAGAAGACAAGAGCACCTTAAGTGGAGCAGCCACTGAGGCAGAGAGAGGAATTTTCTTGTACACCTGCAATCCTGGAAGTGGGCACATTGTCATTTTATTAGTTATTCTTTCATTAAGACAATCTACTTTTTTAATGGACTTCATTTAAGCAGCACAAAAAGAAGATAGCTTAGTTTAATTGGCGTAAGCCTTTGTTAAAGCTAAAGATTATTTCCTGTCTGCTTTCCACTCTGCAAAGTGCTCCTTGTGTTGGTATTTTCGGATTTTAGCTGTTTTGATATGTGTTCGTGTTCGTGTATTAGCTCACCAGTCAATGATTATTATCACTGTTGCTTATATTAGTAACCCTACTGAAGTGATATGGTAATGTGCATTTTATTAGTGAAGAGATACTAGTTTGTACACCTGTATTTTGACTGTTGAAAATAAACTTTGTTGATCTAAATGCAATATCCTTTGTGTATCATTGACACAGTGGTTGCACACCCAATTCAAGGCCCTTGTAGTTTGTGAACCCCCCGTCTAAAGAATTGAGTGGTCTCCTAGTAGTCCCTAGTGTAATACTAGCTGAGGGGACATAATCAGAATAAATTCTCTCTTCATTATTACATAAAGGTGTACCATTACATACAGGTATGTACAGTCAATATTTGGTGGAAGCACCTTTGGCAGCCTTGCTGTGATAGCCTGTCAGCTAGTGCTTGTCTGGGAAACCACAGCTGCCATGAAGTGCCGGATTTCCCATTAGGCACTGTAGGCGCAGTGCCTGGGGCCTACGAAAGTGTAGGGCCTACGTAGGAAGGAAACACTAGTGACTAACGAAAAACGAGCTAAAACAACATGCTTGTGATCGACTCTAGGTGCTCCAAATCAATAATCATATGCTAAGTAGCGGCTGTTCTAGAAACTAGAAGTATCGAAGTGATGGTCGCTCAACTCGCTCCATCAATCACGTGGTTTAGCATTAGAATAGTTTATAGTGCATCATGTCAGTCGACGGAATTCAATTGGCGTTCACCCGTCTTTTTACACATTTCAGAGTGAAAGTGCCTAGGGCCTACAGACACCAAATTCCGGCCCTGTTGCTACCCTAATGAGCTGCAGTTGTAAGAATCCCTATTTAAAACTCTCTTGTACCTACATAAAGCAGCCTTATGGAGTATCAAGGTAGTGGGAATGAAATATTAGTCAAGGTCCATTAAAACCTCAAAACTAGTATTTGTAGGTATCTATTTACTAATACCACTCAGTGAGGTGCTATTAGGAGGTATGCCATCTATAATGGGGTAGAAATCGCCCTAATGCATTTTGGTGGTTCAGACAAATCCTAATTAATGTGACCTAATTAATTTGGGAACTGTGACCTGACCGTAAGGAAGATGCTAACAGGACACCCCCTCACTTGCAAGAAACAAGCCAAGCAAGGAACAAGCAAGGAACCCCCTCACAGCTCAGGTAAAAATGGGGTGGAAGGAAGGGTGTGAGCAAAGATGCACAAAGGGGGCTGAAGAGATGAGATATATGTACTGTATACAGTACGTAGTAGAGAGGAAGTGAGTGAGATAAAAATTTGACCCTCCCAAAAATGTCTGTTTAAAAACTTAAAGACTGTAGGCATTATTAGCAATATTTGTCTCGTGTTCTTGGACTATGATGGGATTGACCGGACCGTCTTTCTTCATAAAAATTTCTCATGATGTTATTTTCCAAGGTGACTTCACTGGAGCTCCCGATGTGCAGCACGTTACAGTTCCACCACACAAATTCAACTGAATGTGAAAACGACATGAATTTCTGTAAATTGATCGAAAGCTATCCATCCTCTACAATACAAAAATAAACACTTACTAATGTTTTTTTCACTGAACCAAAGAAAGTAAAAGTACGTAGTATGATACAAAAGTGAATACATGGCAGGCAGTTGCGTGGCATGGTGGCACAGTGGTTAGCACTGCGCCTCAGGCCCTGGGTTCAATTCCTGGGGTGCTCTCTGCATGGAGTTTGTTTGTTCTGAGTGGATTTCTTCCAGGAGCTCCGTTTTCCTCCCATAATCCAAAGACATACTGGTAGATTCATTTGGCTTCTGGGAAGACTGGCCCTTGCGTGAGTGTGTGTGTCTGTGTGTGCCTGGTGTGGCATCCCGTCCAGGGTGTAACCAAGTCTTGTACCCATTGCTGGGTGGGATAGGCTCCTCTGTGATCCAATATTGCATAAAAGGGTTTAGGAAATGGATGGATGGAGGGTAATGGATCATGGCTGTTTGGAGAGGGCGTATTTAAGAATACTTTTTTGTGGATTCTTCTTTTTAATGTTCTTACTGTATTTAGGAAGATATGCTTCTTTTCCCTGTGTGCATTGTACTTTCTCTGTATTCTTCGCTTTTGCAGAAGCACTGTCAGCAGATATAAATTTCTCCCCTTGAAATCACATCACTAAATGGTCTCGCTCCGCTGAAAATAGTTACTTTTTGCTGAATGGGACTTAATCCCTCAGTGTGGGATCCTGCAGAAGCCGCATTGCTGGTCTGAATGGAACAGATCTGTATGGGCTCCCAGAAGGCTTTAAACTCTCCATAAAGCCTTCCAGCATTTGGCAACAAAGAACTTTTCAATATGTCCCATAAGAGCGCAACTTAAAACCTTTAAATTACATGGTGCTGGAAAACTCATGTCATTTTTTTTACAAGTTCTAGATAGCATACAGTGTGTGGTGTATCTTTATTCTTTATATTATCAAAATGCAAAGTAAAAAAGTAATCTGCTGTATGTCAAGGATGGGTTCACTTCAACAAACCTGTATGGCTTCCACTTCAGCTTTCTTCTCACCAATATGTATGTTTGTTGTGCTGACAGACATATCTACCATGCAGGCTACTGTCCCTGCACATGTTCGGTAGAATTATGGACTTCACTTCCTCCATTATTCAAACAATTAAGAACATCATGTATCTACCCATCACACAAAATGCAGGTTTAAGTGAAGAACAAATACAAAACTTTCTCTTTTTACCACAGAAAACATAAAGGTTATTAAGACATTTTCTCGTGCCACTTGTTGAACTTTTTCTTGGTTACTGTTATCACTGATGTTCTAAGCTGTTATTTAAACATTTTTAATTTAAACAACAACCAGTTCCAATATAAAGCATAACTAAAGCATATACTGTAGTATTTTACAAAACATTTTGTAATGTTTTTCAAAGTGACTTCACCCATTTATTTATACAGAAGTGTATATTACTAAGGTACTTTGCCTGGTACAATATTATATTTAAGGGTATAACAACAGTAACCCATTTATGATTAAAACCCACATGTTTTATATTACACAAGTCCAGATCCTGAGCCACTCTACAACACCATGGTCCCACCTTGATGCTTTACCACTTAATTTTTCATCATGTATCTTAGATCTTTTGGAATTTACACACAAGATGTGAATTTTATGACAAAATTCTGCTACAGAATTGTAGGCTACATACTAAATAAAATCCCATGTAACTGGCCTGTAGTAAACTGATAATAAATTACATTTAGCAGAGTTTTGGTTGTGCACTAAAATTTTTAACAATTTGAATTGAGCTCCAAGTGTGAATCCTCTAATGATGATCTTGTGAGTGTGAATTTTTCTGAAATCCAAAATTAACCAGACAGGTTAAATGAAAAGACTGAGAGATAGAATAGGAGTTTGAAAACACTGGGTTTATTTTAGTCTTCCAGCTCTCTATTTAAGACTTGTTGCCAAGAAAACCCACCTTAAATCTAGCTCTTATTTGTGGTAGAAGTTAATGGTCAGAGACAGTATTTTGGGAAATGTGTAGGTCCTTTGGTGTTTAGTTCTTGCATTTTCGTTGTGCAGTGCTTGTTTATGTCAGAAAATGGGTGCTTTTATATACTGTAGTGTTGATTGGGAAGAGTTTCTTCTACTACTCATATTAGACGATGCAGGTAAGGAGGGTATTGGGAATATCTTACTGAGATTCATCAACACAACCTGGATTTCTATTTTCTCCGAAAGATGGAGTAACAGATGATTCTAGGGGGTAAATGTACATTGTAATTGCACATTAATTTTTATCTATGGAGACAGTTCTTATGGTCAACTTATGGTCAACAACCCAGAAAATGTCCTGGCTATATATAAGCCATTAAAAACTGAAGACCTGTAGAGAATGGTTGATTTGGTGTAGTTAAGGCTTGAGGCCCAGAATACATTAACACACTCACCTAAATGCAAATTCTAATATTTCAACAAATTAGTAGTTATGGGGAAAATGCTGAAAGCAGATTTGCTTGGCTTTGTTTTCTGAAACTGCAATGCCCTTGTTAGACCACCGATGGTCCAGCAGGTAAGAAAGCACTGAAGAGACTGATGCAGTATCCAATGTCTCTGGACACGGGCTCTGTGTTGCTAAACCATGATCTGTGGCAGCCGATCTCAGCAGGCTCAACCTGTACTTTACAGTAGATACTACTTTGCATGTGTGAGGTGAAAAAAAAATAGAACACCCTTTTATCATGAATTGAGTACCAGCCCAATGTCCGTTTTGTCTGCTTCAAAATCTTCTATGCGAATTCACTGAACAAGGCGGTCTTGAAATCACGGACAATAGCAGAACCAGCCTTCAGTGTAAATAAGTGAATTATAATCAGCTCACATGCAATGGGTTATACTAAAAAGATTGATACCTGCTGCTCTGAACACATTATGTGTAAGAGGTAAATGAAAGGCATCTAGTATATTTACTGTATGAGCCATTTCTGCCATTTCTTCACAGTCTGAATCTCTCCTTCCTAGCCCCCTAATGCTTCTGATAACCTGTCAACCACTCAGAACCACACTGACTAGTCCAGCCTTTCGGAATGCTGTTCCATCAAGTTCAGCAGTAATGGATTAGAGAATGCAAAGGTGCTTTAAACTGTTGCCCCAATCAGTGTTCAAGCCGCAGTGGTGCTACCACAGTATTAAACCACCAAGCAGCTACCAAGCACCTTACACCATTTACAGCACAGCTGCAGAGTGCAAGTGAAACGTGTTTCCAGCAGCAACCATGTTACTTGTATTGTCACTTGCACATGCCATAATGTTTTCCCTAATTCCCGAAAAGAATGTTTCTACATACTGCAGCATGGGTCACCCAGGCACTGCAATAGAGTGCTGTACAGCTGCTATAAACTCTCAGGTGGGCCTTAAGTAACAGAGTCACATGAACAGATCTGCAGACATGGTCATCCAAGCATCAGTTGTGATTGATTCTTCTTCTATTAACCGGATTTCCTCTTCTTTATCGCTAAAGTGAAAATGCAGGCCTTGACGTGAAATAACAACATATGCTCCCCACAACAAATCCTACAAGCTACCATTCTGAGGCCAGAGCCAATCTGATTAGAGTTCAAAGTAAATAAATGAGATGTCAGTGATTTATATTACTGGAGAAAAATATTTTTTATATTGTTCGGTACATCTAACATCCATTCTGTAGAAACCGATCACTGTACTTTACCACCGTATCTCACAACACAGTTTTTATCACCAGCTCTTTATAAAAGGGAACAGAGGAATTATTATTTTTTCTTTGCAAATAACATTCATGGAAAAGCTACTGTCACACTGCTTTATTTCAAAGCAAGTATAATTGTCACTGCATTTTATGACAATTATACTTGCTTAGAAGCTGTCAAAACTGCACGATGCTCTTGCTCTTTATTACTGTTTTCAGTATTACTGTACATATTATAACTGTTTCTATATTCATGTTCAAAACCAAATTTCCTTCATAGACTAATGCAAAAGTCATTTGTTCCTGTCAGCTCTACATCCATAAATTACATCTTACTCTAAAGCCAACTTCAAGTGCTCAGGGCACTTTTTGGCCTTTGATTTCAAGTTATTATCTACGAACATTTTAGACTGTTAAATACACATGTACAACTGTATAGTTTAGTATTATGGCAGCAGTTATATCACAACTGGCAGGCCACTGAGGCTCAGCAGGTGTGAGCCAGGTCAGTACCTGGATGGGAGACCTTTTGGCAAAACTAAGGTTCCTACTGGAAGAGGTGTTAGTGGGACCAGCAGGGGGCGCTCACCCTGAGGTCTGTATGGGTCCTAATGTCCCAGTATGGTGACGGGGACACCATACTGTAAAAAGGTGCCGTCCTTCAGATGAGATGTAAGACTGAGGTTCTGATTTTCCGTGGGCATTAGGACCCAGGGTGTTTTTCAAAGAGATTCGAGGTGTTACCCCAGTGTACTGGCCTAATTTCCCCCCAGACGTTACCAATCATGGCCTCCTAAAATTCCCCATCTATAAATTGGCTTCTCTCTAATCTGTTCTCCTCCCCACTAACAGCTGATGTGTGATGAGCATACTGGCGCACTAAGGCTGCCATCATATCATCCAGGTGGGTGCTACACATTGGTGGTGGAGGGGAATAAAGTGCTTTGAGATGAGATTGCAGAAAAGCACTATATAAGTGTAAGGATTATTTACTTATTATTTATTAATTCATACTTTGTTCTCTGTTTTAAGATTTGAAAGAGACATTAGTTAATGTTTTTTTTTTCAAGAGAGGATTAAAAATGCGTATTAATTCTGTCAGTCAGTATGTCCTGCTGTCAATATATGGGAGTGCAACAAAGCCCAGCAGTACATGACCCCTGGAAAAAAAGGCCCACCACATTAACATGGTTAAGGATGCAGTTATGTAACCAGTGCTCTGACCATGGTATAGAGTGATGTCTCATTCAAAAATCTAGACAGGGTAGGACGCTGTCCAAACAGAGGACTCGGTCCTGTGGCTTACCAAAAGTTTCTGCTTGCAGGGAAATGGTGTTATGTTTGGTCACAGCCCACTAGTGACCATGATCAAATCTTGGCTGGGGCAGAGCCGGGCTGTACTCATCACTGATACTGTGCAGAATTCTCTTGCTACGGAGAACCTGGAGTTCTGGTGTGGCAGAGTCTGCTGTCTAGGGACTGGAGCTGTATGTGTTCAGAACCCTGCAGAGCCTGACCGCGCCAGTGAGAGCTGAGCGTGTTACAGTAATGAAAGTGTGTAACGATGCATATTTTATATTGTAGCAAGACAGGGTCGGCGAGGATGCAGACAGGAATTCAGGCTCTTCTTAGAATGGAAGCTGCTCTTTATTGCCAGCACAGCACCAAAGACAATGGGAGACAAAGACAGCGTAACCAGGGTACAACACACTTGGGGTATGGGTACATAGGTATAGGGTGGTTTAGTGGGCACAGGTATAAAAGGGTGTAAACTGGGGAAAACTATTTACATTACAACTCAACAGCCCACAACAGTGTGCAACCGCACCAGATGGCCAGTAGCCCTCAGTCCCGCCTTTGGCTCTTCCTCCCATCCGGCCCCTCGCCGCGCACCTCAGTTGGGCGCTCTTCAGCCGCAACGCCAGTCGAGGGCGCCGCAATGTGTTAATATTGCACTGAGTGTTTACCTGGTGGGCTGTGATCCAGTGGGTTATTTTCCAGCTATAGTCCTACACACAACAATGCTCTGCCTGCACAAGAATTTAATCAAAGTGTCTATATTGTCAATAACATATTCTGCCAATAGTTTGTACAGTGCAGTCACTATTTATGCTGGAGATCTACTGTATCTCTTAATTACATCAATTTCATCAAACGCAGATAATATATATAGTTGTAAACTCTATCTAATAATTCATCTCATCTATCTTGAAAATATGAAGGAGGGAACCTGATTTACCAAGCTTTATTAACGTTGTAATTAGAGTTAAACAATATAATTAGATATCATTCAGGAAAGAGTGTGGTAAATCTAACTTGTTGCAAAGCTTAGAAAAGCTGTCCTCATCAACCTTAGTGTCTCTAATTCTAATATTTAAAAAAAAAATTTTCATGTAGTTATTCAGTACTTTCAGGAAGGAATTGGTAAAAAAAGAATGAAGGAAAGAATAGCTACAATGATGTGACAATCCACAAAAGTATTATTCACAGCCTTAAAGTGCATCATTTTGCATTTAGACTTCCTGACAACACTTGCTCAGAATTATACAGGCATCCATCATGTATGTGACTGCTTAACAACACAGCAATGGGGCATAAGAAAGCAAGCAAAACAGCAGGCATATTTCAATGTGTATTTAATCCATGCCATTTCCCACAGAAAAAGAGAGAGCTAAACACAGGGTGTATAAATTGACTACAGATGTCATTCAATGCACAATTAAATGTATTACGTAAATTATAAATAGATACCAACTCATTTACATGGAAAAAAATAAATGCAGGCAGTACAATGTATGGTTTCTACCAGTGTTTTTCAAAATCTACACTACTTTTTTATTATTTTTCCAATAATTATGTATTCAGCTAAGATTCCATCTGTTAAACTGTTAGTCACTTGATCTGTTTTCTGAAGCTTGGTTCATATGCAGTTCCAGCTTTTCATGGCAGCATATACAAAGGAAGATCAACCTCGCAAGATGATTCAAAAGTCTCTCGGCATTTTTGCTCAAATTTTAGTGTAACAGTTGTCCTTTGTATTAGAATTGGAACAAGTACAGTTACTGAGAAATGTAATGTAAATGCAAACATGTGATTGCCAATTATTTTTCCAAGATATATTTAGCAGTGTTTCATTTTGTCCAGAGTTGTAACATCTAGAAAATGTAGAAAATGTACTTATAAGTAGATGTCTGCTTAGAATGTTTGCGTTTAAGTTTATTGTGCCTGTATGTAGATTTTTGTTCAAAACAAATTCTCAAATTCTCAGACACATTTTCTCAAAATTGTGAGTGAACCAAATAAAAAAGATATGTTTGTATGCTGTACGTATATATTTAGAATATGATAAAACATGAGGGTGTTGAAGTAAACAAATACATTTTATTATGTATTATGTTTAATACTAGAAAGAATATCATAGCTACAACAGTACTCAGAAAAGTGTAAAATATCATAAAGATCTGAGCATTGATTGAACTGTGGATTACATATTGTACTATATAATGTCACATGTTGTAAAGAATTCTCCAAAGATGTAATCCATATGTAGTTCATCAGCAATAAAAATGTAAAAAAATAAAGTATACATTTAGTCTTTTAAACATGTATCTATATTACATCTCATATCCCTAAATAAAAACAAGAAATGTAGGATATTCATTAGGAATTGCAGAAAACAGTAATTGACATTACTTCTTATTTTACACTTCACACAGGTTTAAAGATTCTAGAGGAAAGATTGCTACCACTCCTTAACCTTTGCTTATGGGTCAGAATCAGGCAAAGTCCTTCCAATCAGTTTTCCATTAACTACCACCCTGTACACACACTTCACTGAAAACATATTCACAGGTTTTACAAACATTAATTCCTTTCAAACGTACACATCCTCAGATCACATTGGTTGCAAGTGAGAAATTACAAGTGTCCATTGTACTTTTATATCTAAGTCTAAAATAAATATAATTATCATTACTACTTAATAACTGTTTCATATCTAACAAACAGAGCATTGGTTCTTGTATGCTTAACAAAAACTTGTTAACACTGTCACCCTGTTTCAAGAAGCTGACCTCTAATCCTATATTTCCACCTGAATGAGAAACTTTACAGTATATGCCATGACTCATGAACATTAACATCTGCTCTACAGTTGCCCCTAGTTAATTGATTTCTTTGTTGCCAAAGATGATATTAGTTTCTGGATTTCCACATGCCCAAACAGCTTTTACAAATAATTTAATGTTATTAAATAAAGATTGGTTTGAAGTAACTGATTGTTGAATGAGTAAATTCCTTGTGCACATAAATATTTATTTTTATTACTGTCAGATAGTCCACTTTCATTACGTTATTTGGAAAACAAGATTGAAAATGTGGGAGTACTGGCTAATGGTTCTGGCTGAAGATAATTTGGAAGGAGTACATTACAATGACAACTAGGCTTATCCATCCATCAACAGAAAGCTGTTTATTCCTGGTAAGTGTCACAGCAAGAGCTGAAATTATATTCTATTTAAAGTGTAGAAGAATAACCAAAGATTGAGTACAGTAGTAGCAATTTCCCTCATTAAAGTATCCATCCATTTTCAGGATCATGGGGGAGGTGGAGACTATCCCAGCAAGCAACAGGCACAAGCTGGGTACACACCAGATGAAACACCAGTTCATCACAGGGCAGGCACAGACACTGTCACACTCACACCAGTGTCAAGTTTCCCAGAAGCCCATTCACCTACCAGTAGGCCTTTGGACTGTGGGAGGAAGCCACAGCACCCAGAGGAAACCCACATGAACGTGGGGAGAATATACAAACTCCACACAGACAGCACCCCAGGAATTGGACTCAGGGCCTCAGTACCGCGCCACTTTGACACCCCATTCAAGCATTAACCCAACCATCCATGATCAGAAGGCTGCTGGTCAGGATACATTGGAGCCTATCCCTGAAGCACAGGGCGCAAGGTGGAATTATGCCTTGGTTGGCAATTTAAAGACACCGGGTAACCAAGCCAGCATGTGTATGGAAGGTGGGAGGAAATCAGAGCAACCAGAACCTAAAACAGGTGGATATGGGGTTAACCTAAGACCCAACCCAAGACCAACTAAGTGTTAACTCCAGCACCGCTGTGCTGGCCTCTTTAAAAGCAAGTGTTTCATAATATGTTGTTCTGTAACATATAAAGCATGCAAGTCATGGTTAATAGACCGTAATAACATCTTCATTGAAAAGTTTTCTGATTATAAGTATACTGTAAAATGTATTCCAGGAATGCGCTGTTTTTTTCAAATGATGTAATTAAGCAGATGCTTCATCTCCAGCTGACTTTGATCCATAGGAGTGACATGGCGATTGCTCATATGTGCTTGAACCAAGCTAATTTCAATTTCATGCTCAAAGCCTGGACGAATCTCCTATCTCCTAACAAATGGTGGAAAACAGGAAACTGAGTGTAGCCTTTGATCCTGTCTCACAGTTTCATTGCAGCAGCTCTGTCTCAATCTCAGGCGAATTCATTTGATTCTGGGCTGCAGATCCTCTCTTTGGTGTGTTGGTCTATTATGAGAGAAACACGAGCAGATACAGCAGCTTCTGAAAAAAAGGTATCAGTTGCACTTGCTGATTATAAAAAAGCCAGTCTTTAAAAAATGATGATAGTCTTCGAGGTGCTTAGCAATTCATTTCCCTGGGTTCATTTTTAAATAATACATGTCAGCTAGTGTACTTCCATTCCAGTTTTCTCAATCCAATGTAGAATTTAAACATCACTAAACTCATGCAATCTGTATGGACCAGGAGCACTGAAGGTAAGTGAAGATTCCCTGAAATTAATTGTTAATGATAATTTGGTATTCTCCGATGAGCGCATTGACCCAGCACATCACAGTTTTTCAGATTAGCTCTGTGGCTGTCCTTAGCAGCATGTGAGCGGGGGTGCAGAGTAGCGTAGTGTAGTGGGTAAGTCTCTGGTGGGTTACGGGTTCAAGTCTCCACCGTAGACTTGAACCTACAAGGTGGGGGGGGACATGTGCTTTCTATTTGTTTAATGCCCTGGAAATAAATTTACAGTAAGGTATGGACTCATGTGCTGTTGTGGCTTGAATGCTGAACAACCTATCCTAAGCATAGACTCGATCTGCAGGATTGTCTTAATATCAACGCATGAACGAAGCTTTGCGGATTCAATTTCCAGGCTTCCTGAGAGAGGAAGGGCTGGATCGGTAGTGCCTAGCTTTATCAGTCGAGCAACTCGCCATTATTTTATATACCCTCATTAACTTGTTCTTCACTCTCTATAACACAGCAAGAGAGTGTTTAATAATCAATACAGTCACATCACAAATCTCAGGAATGAGAGGCATTACAAGTGCCCGTGCAGACGTGCAGGGTGATTTTGATCTTTATTAATATATTCCTTTTTAAATACTGTACACGGGACAGCAAATTTGTCTTCTGGTGTGGATCGTGCTGTTCATATGTATTGCACTCTCCTTGTAATTGGGATTAATGACCTATGTAATATAAATTTGCGGTGAATTTGTTGATTTACAGAATTTCACATAGTTAATGAAAATAATGTTTGTTTTTATATTCCTAAAATGTGATGTTTAAGTACAGGAATATCTGGTGGTTTAATATAAATACACACCAACACGATACTTATCAGATTTAGAGCTGATTTGAATAAAGGACCATTCAATTTGCAGTAAAACAATTTACAAAATGGCAGTATCAGTAATGATCTAACAACATATATTGTTAAGAAAAAAACAGACAGCACGCTGAAGGAAATACAATGAGCATTCTTGCACAAGAAATATTAAAATTGTTTTTTTTAATGAAAAATATGTTAGTTTTAGGAAAGCTTTTCATATCATGTTGCACAGGAGGTGCTTTTTTAATTGCGGCTTGTAGGAAAGGGATAACATGTACCCCCTTTCCCCTTTTCAAAAATTTTGAAAAAAGTTTTTGTTTGATGTAGGAAGACATGGTGGTACAATGGATAGCAGTGCTGGGGCTCTGGGTTCAATTCCAGATCTGGGGTGCTATCTGTGTGGAGTTTATACTGTATGTGCTCCTTGTGTTTGTATGGGCTTCCACCAGGCACTCTGGATAGTTGGCTACTGGGGAAACTGGGCCTAGTGTGTGTGTGCATGTATGTGTCTGTGTGAGCTGTGGGATGCACCATGCAGGCTGGGATAGGCTCTGGGCCCCCTGCAACCCTGTATTGGATAAAGCAGTTAGAAAATATTTGGATGCATTCCTTTATTTTCCCCTAGGTACATTGCATTGGCAATGGTATTAAATAACCACTTTACATACACATGGGACGTTGTTCAATCCATTCTATCAATCCTAATTCTAATTGCAGTACACATATGTCAAAGTGGGTACTTTCTAGCATGGCAACCAATAAAGCAAATGCCAAAGTGTACACAAGTTTTACTGCTTCTTTATCAGGCAGGTTGAGTGGGAACAAATTCTCATTTACTGCACACTAATGACCTGGACTTGTTTAACACAGCGGGGTAATTATTGGAGCTCCCTGAGTGAACATCCTTGCTCAAGGGTGTAAGGGCAGGATCCCACCCAGGATCTGAAAACACGACCCTTTGGTTCAGAATCCAAAGACCCTAACCAATACTCCACACCTCTGTCTCAGGGCAATGCATATGGGAGGAAATATCAGCTTTAAAATCATAATTGTTTTTTTCCTACTGTAACAAAAACATGGTAAATATTCCATTGCAATGAGGCGTAATAAGGGGCTACCTGTAATTAAAGCCAGCTGCAGTCTTTTCTAACAAACGCTAATTGCCAATAATGATTTTTGAGTGCTGTAAAATTCGCACACTGCAGTTATTTTAAATGGGGAAAGCCTCTTGCAGTTCTTTTCCTGAATAAAAATGTTAATCTTCGCTGATGGCTTATCAAATCCTCCAGTCACCTGTTTGCCATCATTTTCATGAGCTGATAACAGGTTTATTAGCACCATAATGTGCAGGTGGAAGTGTAAAGGTCTTGCTTGCTGAAATATAAATCCTTGAGAAAGGTTTTATGTGAGAAAAGAGACCAGAGATTGATTATGCAATGGAGGAGAGGTATAATAAAGATACATTTGTAATTAAACGATGGCAGAACCGGTAATTAATAAATCACTATGTTTCAAGAAGTGCTATAATAAATAAATTGCTGCCAGTTAGCCTTTGTGGTATTGAATTAAGCAGAATGTAACTAAGAAACAAAACATATTCAAGAAATAAGCAAGCATTTGTCCACTTCTTTTCACTTCTAAGGTACTGTATGAGACGGGTTTGAGGTATTAGTCTCAAGCTGGAATCCATTGACATGATTCTAGTGCCTGTTCCATTTCTGTTGCACAGTAATTTCTTTAATCTAAAGGGTCATTACAGTGATAAATAAAAATCACAAATCTGGCCACTATTTACAGTACCTCAGAAATTTCAGCAAAGATCAAGACTTACTATGATGAAGGTCATACACTTAAAGTTCCATATCTTTTCTATATACAGAGCTTTCAATTATTCTCCTTCGAAAACCAAAGCCAGCTGATCTTAGCTTGGCCTCAGTACATAATGAACCTTTCTAACTTGATTTCTAACTTTCTAAAGTGACTTCTAACCTTTATAGAAATATAGTAGCTTATTCCTGAGTTGGAGATGGCTATTAACCCTGGCCACTTCATATGCAAATCATCTGCTTTTCAACATTACAAAGTGACCAGCACAAATAAATATTTCTGTTGCCATAACAGACAGGTAGATAGACTTCAACCAAATATTATTAATAATATTTCGGGGGTTCCTACTGAGGTTTCTACTACACTTAAGTACATATTCAAAAGCTGGAACCTAGAAACTATTCACCAACAGCTGTCGTTTGAGATGGTGTTAAACTGTGTTAATGAAAAAAGGTGTCCACTGTGGCAATTTATCAAAGTTATAAACCCAGTATAACTGTGCTGGGTGGTGTGGTGGCTAAGGATCTGTGCCTTTGGGTGGAAAGTTGCCGGTTCGTATCCTGAGGCCGGCAGAGGAATCCTACTCTGTTGGGCCCCTGAGCAAGGACCTTAACCCCAACTGCTCCAGGGGTGCCGTATAAATGGCTGACCCTGCACTCTGACTCCAAGTGCCACGATCGCAAACCCCTCCTCTTAAGGGCGCTCCAGCCCTTCCTTGTTTTTCCACTCATCTCCCGCACCTGCTCCCTGTTCTAGCCCCTTTTCAGTTCCCCCTTAAAAGCCAGGCGCTGACGCTATTGAATTGGTTCCCGCACCAAGTGAGCCGGGACCTGTATGTGCCTGGTCCCGTTAACATTTTAGTTTCTGTTCCTGTTCCAGTTCCGGTTCTGGCTTTAATCGTCTGTCTTGGATGGATCGCCTGGCTTTGGACTTTCGCACCGTTTTGGATTTCCCTTTTGACTCATCTCTGGATTGTTTGCCTCAGCCACACCTCCCCTGACCACCAGCACTCCATGTGCACGTCCCCCTGTTTTCATTCCCATCTCCTGCATGCCTTTTTCCCCGTGTTTTCTTCACTTTCCCTGGATTGTGTCGTCTGCATAGGGTCCGGAAAGAACGCATCCTGACACCAAGCTTCTATCCCTGTCTGTGTGTCTCATGGAGAGCATGATGGGGTATGCGAAAAGACAAATTCCTAATACAAGAAATTGTATACAGCCAATAAAGTGATCTCTCTCTGATTCAGATATTTGATATTTGTGATGTACTACATGAAATACACTCTTGACATTAGAGCTTTTCCCAACAGGTTTTCACATATCCATAAATAATAAATGGTTCACCAGACCTGAGCACTTGTTAGTTTTTCCGCTGTGTATACCTGAAAGTCAGAGTTTTCCTTGGTAACCCATGAGCACCTAAAGACAATAACTGAATGAGAAAATTAACATACTTCGGAACATATTGCAGAATTAGACTGTACCACTTGTACATCATCCAAGCATTTTCTTATTTGGAGCCGGAACTTATCCCAGAAAGCAATGGGCACAAGGCAGGATACACCGTGGATGGGAAGCCACTCCTTTGTAGTGGACACACTGGCACAGACATGCTCACATTCACACCAGAAACAGAAGCCTGTGGTTCTACAATTGCTTGTAATTTAATTATTCTCTAAGGGAATAGGATTAAGTAAAAAGGAGGGTCCATTGAACGTAAGACAATAAAGGCTGTGAATTTCCATTATTCACATGATAATTTGGTATATTTTTGCTAAGTTATTAAGATATCATAACCACGTGTTACTTAAGGGTGACACCATTAACCAAGTGGAAACATCAACGTTATTTTGGTATTATCTAAGTATGGACCCCACCTGTTGGAATCCAGAATCAATCAGAAGTTTAGATTTAAGATTTCAGCCACATTAATCACATTAAAGGCCTTCTGCAAAGCTAGATCAAATATCTCATTCTTACAATGGATTTAGCTAACTAAGAACACAAGAACATGCTTCATAGGAGATGATGCCTGACACCCATCTAACTTTTTTGGATTGTGGTGAAGACATTAGTTATGGCTAAAAGTAGTTAAGAAAGTAGTTACGGATAACTAACTACTTAGGATACAGATAAGATTAGAATTAGAATTAAGAAAAGCATTATTAGTTAATCTTAGCCTGAACACTAATCCAATTTTTGATCCTGAATCTAACAACAATCCTAACCTAACCTAAACCAAGTGTAATTGAATTACCTTAGCCATAATCTGTCAAGTCATGATACTTTCATGATACTTAATACAGACCATTGTGATATGTTAACGTTCTTCACCCAGAATTAGAATACTGACCTATAGCTCATTAGCTAGAAGGAATATTATTTCCATTTATGGACAAATCAGATAGTTCTCTTGATTGTTTTTAAGCTCTGTATTTTAAATTTAGTGCATGTTTCTATTAATCAGCTGCAATATATGTATCTCAAAAATATATCAAATTATACATAACAATCTACATATTTTAAATACATATAAAATATGTAAGTAAGCTCATATTGGACAAAAACACAGAGGAGGCTGTAGCCTCCAATTCCTATTTTAAATTTAGACCTTTTGTCTAGAATCGATGAAGGTAACAGTGACTCAGATTTTCAATTTCATACATTATAGAGGACAAATGCCAAGGGAGAAATGTTTTCAGAGAGTTCATGAAATGTCTTACACTATTTAGTGTGCTGTCGACTCTGTGCACTTGAACAAACATAAAAATGGATTTTGCTTAAGGAATTCTTTTAACTGATGAGCTACTGAATCTTTATTGTGCAAATTAATAATTGTGCTTGTTATTCTTCCTTTCAGGAATAAGACAAGGCATGTCAGTTTATCATGATCAGTATAAAATGTAGGTGGCATTGTCTTGCTCAATAGGATGGCTGAAGTAATGCTTGTAAACCAGTAGCAAGGCTCCAATATAAGATTTATCTTAATGTTTTATGACCAACATCATGTGGCTGGGACCTTTGAACATTTTTAACTGTGGGAACCTTTAAGAATAACATCCTGTAAAAGCACTTATCTTATCTTAACTGTATTGTAACCAAAATGTAAGTATTTATTGTTGCATGTCTATGGGGTTGTAAATCTTATTTTATGTATGCTTATCACATAAAAGTTACAGAATTACCCAGATTATTTTTCAAAAATGTCATCGTCTTGTAACAGGGAAATTGATGATAATGAAAGTAAATGCAGTTTATGAAGTTTATTCATACCAAGCCATTGGTAATGATGCTTTAGATTTATATTATACTGAGCATCACAAAATGGTCTAATTATGAATGCATGTTTTTAGAAAAATATTTTTATGTTGATTACATGTTTTTGGTGTCTTTTGATTAATTGATCATTCATGACTGATCGTGATACACTTTGTTGCATAAGCACTCAATCACCGGAAATCACATAAGCACTGTGAGTGGGCACAGAGTATGAGAAGACTGAACCTGTTGAATTTCACCCACAGTGAAAAACATGGAAAAAGTACAGAAAGGAACCAATATGTTTATCAGGAGAATGCTTAGTGTGTCACTGGCATGTTAGCAGCACCAGCTGAGGCGAATTTGCCAGCAATGGAGCCATATTCGCTTTAGTTCAGGTGGGGAGCTGCGTCAGCATGCATAGGCTGCAAAGGAACAGGTAATGGGTTTACTCCTAATAAATAACAGATACCTATACCTGAAACACAGTAGTACCAAAACACATTCCTTTTGAACCCAATATGCTAGGGACGGCGGGAAAACTGATTTGAGACAGATTCTCTTGAGTTTCTGGGCCGGGACTCTGTTGCCTTTCAGCAAAGTCAGTGAGAGATGCGCCGCTCTGCCAGTCGATGCCAGAACTCCTGTCTTGCACTGTTAAGCTCTCAGCGTGTCAAAAGATGAACGGCTTATTTGGTGGGTCTTCCTCATTCTCCCCGTACAGGGAATCTTTGCATTGAGTTTTGAGACGTACATGAACACCCTGACATACCAAGCTGGGTGAGTATAAAATTAAAAATGCAAAAATAATATCAAAAGAGGAAGTAAATTGCTCAGAGATATTAATAGTATGATTTATCTTAGAGATTTTAAAGGAATATGTGAAATCAGCAATGGGTAGTGAAACTACTCAAAGAAGCTTATGGAACTTGTTAAAACTAGGCAGCACAAAGTAGTCTTGAGAGATCTACCATGAGATCTGATACATTGCAGATGCACATAGAGAATTAGGGAATTTTCACCTTCTATAATATGTTGAATGATCAGTGTGTACATGAAAGAAAAAGAATGTCTCATTTGTTCCTAATATCAATCCATGGGAATAGCCTTCATTCCTGAAATCACTATCAAAATCCAAATAGATGTACTTAAGATGAAGAAAACAATAAAATGAATGTCTACACTTTCTTTGTACTGCATGTGAGTGAAAACAATTAAGATGGATTACATACAATACCAAGCTCAGACAACCTCACTAATTTCCATTGCGATTATGTGACGAAAAATATATTAAGGTCTGAATAAAAGCAATAAGAAATGCTTTTTGGATAAAGATATAAGCCATGAGGATTGAGAAAGTGAAAAGTTGGGTTTCAAAGAAAACTTATACCCACAATTAATATCAGACTTTCATTTAGCCTTCCAGTTTATTTAGGTTGCCTTGCAGATACAGGTGGAAACTCTTAAAACTGTTATAAATTGGAAAAGTGTGTAAACTCAGACTATTAATAAACTACAGGTTGTGTTGTGACCCAAAAAATAAAAGTATATTAGAATGATCAGCAAAAGAATATGCCATACTGTAAGTCCTGATGACGATTTTTTTTTTGTATTTTTATTTTTACGTTACGGGGAGACAAAAGCAGCTGAAAAAACAATTTCAGCTGTGGAGCTGCGTTCAGGTGTGCGATTAAGCCGGCACTCAAAATAGGGGGAAAGAATGGCTGAAAATGGAATTCTATTCATCAACTGAAGCCTAAGGCAAAGAACTGGCCTATTTACACTGTATTGCTTTTTATTAGGCGCAATAAACAGTAATATGATTCTAAGGCAAATTAGTGAGAAAAATATGCATCAAGCCATTTATTACTAATCTGTGGTTAACATTATGTTGCGGGCAAAATATTTGGAACTGTTCTCACCCAAAAGTGGGAGTAGGGAAGCTCTTTGGAACTGATGCTTACTTGAGTCTTTGCAAATACGAGCCAGTGTCATTTTGTCAGGTGAGGTGTGTTTCCTCTTTTGTGCCTGCTTTCCTCTCCCTTTAAGACCTTCCTGCCCTGTAGAGCATACAGTACAGCAGACGGCAATCATGACAAGAGTGAGGGACACAGTGTTGGCCCCGGCACCCATCAACTCCTCCCCGATTCACAGAAGACGCATTAGACAAGCGGGGACACTGAGCGTGGTGGAACCAGGTGCAGAAAAGAGGGACAGAGAAGAAAGACAAAGGAAGGCTGGACAGTTCAATGTGACCCGTATTTGTTGCAGGGAAGAATGGTCCGAGACGGTGGGGGATGCTAGAGACAATTGTAGGACTGTACAGAGTTACTTCCCTTTCTTTAGGAGACCTGACGGAGCTGATTTGATAGAGTGGTGCCGTTGAAAGTGCTTTTTGAAATGTCACGGGGGGAGAGGGAACTATGCTGCTTGTATGGAAAGCTCCCTGGGCCTTTTTTTTTCTGCTACCGGGGGCTATGGAGTTAATTTGATCAGTACAGGGAGATTTACTTATTAAAAAAATAAGAAGTTAGAAATTCTTTCTGGAAAAAGAGTTGAAAATGGGTTTTATTTGTATTAACACCCTGTGACAGGGTGCTTGTTAATTTTTTCTTTCTGAATGTGAAATACTCCAATACTTCCCTCTACCCTTCTGGTATGTTTGAGAGAGTGTATGTGATACGAATGAAGTGTGAATGATACTTACCCTTTTTGTTGTTCCCCTAAAATCACAGCAGTGTTCCCCGTTGGAGTATTGTGTTGTGTTGGACAACATGGCCACCAGTCACCTTTCTGTTTGTAGTTCCCCACACTGCCACATCAGCAGTACTAGCAATGCTGATCTTAAAGGGAAAGGTTACTAGTAGGCCATCTATAAATAACTAATGTATGATTATTTGTTTGGTTTAAAGGTATAAAAGCTATTGCATGACTTTGTTAAACTTTACAGGTTACTCTGGATTTGTATTAAGTACTTTATTTGTTTAAAAATTGTCCACCAGATATGAGCAAGTCCCTTTAAGAGAATGGCCCTGGGATAGGAGGGGCTGTAAAAGGGACTGGGAGAGCTCAGTATGGAGGAGGGTGCCTTGGAGGGAAGGTGTGCAGAGAGTCCTGTGAGGGTTTTTTAGTTATCCCTATTTTGATGGCAATAAATCCAGTTTTGTTTAAATTTGAAGACTGCTTTGTGGAAGTTTCTTTTCTTTTGAGCCAAACCTGGTCACTTGGCCGGTGACACACCCGCTGTAACAAAATCACATTACACATGTAAAAACATTTAATTGTTTATTGAAAAAGATGTTGCTGTGCTAACAAGACCCTAGCACATTAAAATGTTTAGCGCTGACGGACATAAGGCATCTGTGGCAAAGCACCATATGCGATGTGGAGCCCAAATAAAAAAAATATTCAGATTTAGTAGCTTGTCTTTATCCCATTGCAGGTCCTGACACAGATGGTCAGGCTGGATGCTACTATGTACTGTATATATTGAACATCAAAAGAACCTTAAAATTATAATGTCAGAAAAATCCCAAACATCATCAGGAAAATAACAATCATTTTGTAAAATGGACACCACCATTTTATTGAGCATAATGACATAATTAATTGTGCTGATTAACATTTGTCATCAACAGACTGATCAACTGGGGATCTACTGTGAGAGTCTAGTGTATGAAGTCACCATTGGAATCAATACAAGCTGAAATCAGGAACACACACTTTGTTGCAGAAGCTGTCTTGTGGGATTCTGTCCTAGTCCTCTCACAAACATGTGCCTGTATGTTCACTGGTCTCTCATTCTAGATGCCACACATCACACCAGCTCAACCCACAAGTGTTCAGTGGGGCTTAAGTCTGGAGAGTGGGGCATCGATGACACAGGTGTTCTCATTTCATAAGAAAGCTGTGCTACAGGCTGGGTCAATCGTTCAGAGAACAAGATTGTTCGGCGATGATGCAGTATCCGTTATTTTGAAGAATCGTCTGACAAGAACAGCCTTCCGAACAGAAGCCACAGTTGGCTCTCTCGGTGGTCCTCGTTGGGGTGCTGTGGCTCGTTTGCCAGGTCTCCCTCTCAGCAGGCAGACTTGTAAGCACTTACTTGGCTACCCCCAAGCCGTGAGACTTCCCTACAGCGCTCGTGTGTGTGGTTTCCTGCTCTGTCCCGCCTGCCTCACTCACCTGCTGAGAAGGAGTAAGCAGTTTAAACAGGGAGGAGCTCAGCTGTCAGGTATCAGTTCAGTTTCAGCTTATGTGTCATATGCACAAGTGCAATGAAATGCTTATTTGCATGTATGCTCTGATACACAGACATTAAGGAATCACCAAAAACATAAACACAGAACAGCAGCAACAACAAGTTAAATAACATACAACTGTAAACAGCATGTCAGAAAAGCAGTGTGAGAAGAGAAAAAGACCACATCAGTGTGAGTAGCAACTAAGGTTGCTGCTGGAAGAGGTGTTAGTGGGGCCAGCAGGGGGCGCTCACCCTGCAGTCCATGTGGGTCCTAATGCCCCAGTATAGTGATGGGGACACTATACTGTAAACAGGCGCCGTCCTTCGGATGAGATGTAAAACTGAGGTCCTGACTCTCCGTGGGCATTAAAGAAATTTTTTTAAAGTTTCTCAAAGAGATTAGAAGTGTTACCCCAGTGTCCTGGCCTAATTTCCCCCTGGACATTACCAGTAATGGCCTCCTAAAATTCCCCATCTATAAATTGGCTTCTCTCTAATCTGTTCTCCTCCCCACTAATAGCTGATGTGTGACAAGCGTACTGCGCACTATGTCTGCCATCATATCATACTGTAAACAGGCGCCGTCCTTCGGATGAGACGTAAAACCGAGGTCCTGACTCTCTGTGGTCATTAAAAATCCCAGGGCGTTTCTCGAAAAAAGAGTAGGGGTGTAACCCCGGCGTCCTGGCCAAATTTCCCATTGGCCCTTACCAATCATGGCCTACTAATAATCCCCATCTATGAACTGGCTTCATTACTCTGCTCTCCTCCCCACTGATAGCTGGTGTGTGGTGAGTGTACTGGCGCACTATGGCTGCCGTCGCATCATCCAGCCAATGGGTAATAGGAGGGGAGTCCCCATTACCTGTGAAGCGCTTTGAGTGGAGTGTTCAGAAAAGCGCTATATAAGTGTAAGCAATTATCAGTAGCAGTAGAAGTAGTAATGTCGATGTACTATAGTAATGTAGATGAGTTTAGTCAGTGGCCGGGGTAGAGTTCAATAATCTGACAGTTTGTGGGAAGAAACTGTCTCTGAATCTGGGCCGACAAGCTCCTCTTAGGAAGTGCTTCAAGCTGACTGCCTGTCACAGCCTTTGTTATATAAGCAGCAAAACGAAATGCATTGTATTTTTGGAACGTTGCTCTTGTCAGGATGAGCCTGGATCCCAGGACATGATCAATGTCACTATGCACTCACAGTAGAGCTTTGTCCAGGCCACTAGACTTGGACCTCCCAACGTCTCTACTTGTCCACACCAGACTCGCTGACGATCCTTTCCAATCGTTGGATGTTACCTTGATTCATCACTAGGACTTCACCCCACTGCTGGTGAGTACACCTGAGATGTCACTCATAACACCTCCTTCTCTTGGTTCAACGAACATCGGCAAGGTCCTGTGAGGTCATCTGGCCTATAATCAATGACCCTTTAGCCTCATCCACAGGTTGCTGTGACCTGGCATTTGTTATGCAGTTGAGCATGGCAGTGCGAAAACAATCACAAACACGAAATATGAGTATGTTGCTGAGGTGTAGGGATTCATGTTCTCTCAGAACCTGTCTTATCTTTGACAGATTGTGCTTGGCAGTAATGTTTTGCCAGATTAGAAACTGATGACTATGAACACCCCAGACAGCAAGCATTAGTGTGCTGACTTAGTTTAGCCTTCAACGTGATCATTTTAGTTATATCTATGTTTTGTTTTCTTGCCTTTCACCTGATATTCAACAGGTTAAAACATCTAAATCTGCTGTGCCTAATCAATTCTCACTATCCATCCATTTTCCAAGCTCTTCATCTAATTCAGAGTTGTGGGAGGGCTGGAGTATCTCTGAACACTAGAGAGGTGATTTTGTGCTTATGTAAAAAAAAAGTCAAGTGCACCATGGTCAGGCATTATGATCATTGAATTAAACTGATACTAAAAACTCCTAATGAATATCCCAAATTTGTATACAGTATATTGATTCTCTAAGGACATAAATAGAGTGATAAGTTTATTCATGCTCAGTGTACTTCTGTGAAAGTGTTATAGGAACATTGTTTATAAGTGCACAGTGGAACATACAGGCCCAACATTTTAAAAGATGCAAGATTCAGAATAGAATATACAAAAACAAATTGCCCTTACACTTAGCTGCAAATACAAAAAGTATTTTTGTAACATTACATGTACAATCATAAAATCAGTGTTTCAATCAGCTAGACGTCTACAGAATACATCATTAATTTAAATCTACCAGGTGAAAGGCAGCCGAGCAACAACATTTTGTGGGAAACAAAGAACATATTTAAAGGCACAGATACACCAACTGAGAATAAAGACAGGGCTTTCAGACTAGTGCTATTCTTTTTTTTTAATAAAAGAAAATGCACTTCAGTGCTGCGATGGCTTTGAAAAAATTTGGCCTCAAATCTTTTTTTTTCCTAGATCCGATAACAAATGGTACCCAAATGAAAACAGCAATTTCTAAGGCTTGTTAGAAATATGAAAATTGTTGCAGCACAGTAGGGGGGTCATGTTGATGAGCAGGTGGCAGATAAGAAAAGGTTGAGCCCATTTCAGTGGGTGTCCCTGAAATCACGTGCCATGTGGACAGATGTGTGTTCTGGGGTCCTTTTCCAATCTTTGCTGCCAAGCCTGTTTTTGTAATGCACTAATTTATACATCTCTGTTCTTCATTATGTTGGTATTGCACACGGAAATAAACTTGTTTGTTTTTTTTTTTAAAAATGCTTTAATTTCTTTTTGAAATTGACATTTTGCCATTGAAGTTGATGATGCAAATATCTAGCTGACAGTTTGCAGTATGGCGTATCGGTAACACATCCCTTGAAAACAATCAGGATGAGTCTCTCAAGGTAATTTGGCACTGTGCATTTTTAACAGGAGTAGATACTAAGTATTGTTACTAATGTGTAAAGAAGAACACAAAACAATTACAATTCCAACCAAGAGGAGGTGTGAGGTAGTGAGAGGTGGCTTTGTGAGAAAGCTGCCTGCTAAATGAATAAGCCTGTGAAATGAGGCTCGGCTTAGTAATTAGCACTGAGAGGGAGTGAAAATCCACATGAGGGAAAGGAGCTGTCAGGATAGGCTCTGCATGAAATTGGCCACGCCTCTAGGCTAATAAAGAAGCTTATAAGAATATATGAAAGGATAAATGTATTAGCCGGCGTTTGGGTCCCAGTCTGGAAAGGAGGCAAGTGAGAGCTCTGGAAGGGATGTTCTTATTAGAAATGCACTGAGCTGGTTTGCAGGGCCTGTGGGACTCAATGAGTTAGGGAGGCCTGAGAAAATACTGATGTTCAGATTATACTCCGCGGTCTTACAGGTGCACTGATGGACTGCATGGTGCTTTGTTCAGCAGGGTCAGTAAGTTGCTGAGGAACAGAGCTGAAACAGCCTGGAGTTTGGCAACATCGATCGGCAACATAGCAGTGTACCTTCACTCCACACAGCTGAGAAGGAGGAGTGCAGAGGGCACAGGATGAGTCCTGAATACTCAGTGTGTCCTACCATCCGCAGATAGATGGGCAAATCTCTGAGTGAGATGAGTGAAACCCAAACAAGGCTGCTGCTGGCTACAGAGAGCCATCCATGGCCAAATGGGATCAAGTGGGTTTGTTAGTCAACACACTGTCTTGTAAACAATATTTAAGTAATTGGCGATGACAGAGTGAAGTGAACTGGGTGACATGGCGCAAATATGAATGATGTACTGCGTGGTGATTAATCAAGACAGAAAAGTGAAGAGTGAGTGTGATGAGTTGTGTGAGAGGCGTAAAAGATCTAGTGAAGACCAGTGGGAGAGCAGTCCTCCCTAGGAAGGGATCAATGTGAGATCTCTGATACCAGAGGGGTTTTGAAAGATAGATGGAAAGACAATTTGCTTACATTGCTAAAAATGAAGGGGGCATGCTGGCAGTGTTGGTCTTCAGGTGGCGACTGTGCTTGCACTGTTGCAGGAGGCCATTAGGCCATTCTAGCCCATTTGGTAGCTTGAAACTAATTGATCCAAGGGTCTCATTCAGTCATTCCTCAAAGAAAAGCCAGGGAATGTTCTGTAATAACTCTGCCCTTTTGGGTTAAGACATGCCTCCTTTTCTTGGTTTTAAATGCACTTACCCAGGGTCTCCATGTGTATTCTCTGGTCAGTGATTCGCTGTTCATTCTAAAGACCTCCGATTTGTTTCGGTCAATGCCTTTTGAGGATTTTGAATACTTGTATCAGGTGCCCTTGGCCTTCTGCTCAAGACGGTTAGGTTCTTTCAGGCTGTCAGAGGAAGAAGAGGAGGACATTCCCTTAAGCCGTGGAATGAATTGCATTGCTCTTCACTTGACTGATTCCAGATCAACAATATCTCTTATGTGGTGATTGAGCTTTAAACTACACATCCCAACATTAGCATCTTTCAATCTTACTGTATATATCTGTGGTTACATGTAAAGTAATGTTTTCCGAATGAGTAAATGAAGCATGCATAAGATGGAAAGATGCATGGATTTGTATTTTCTTAATTCCCTAATGTCATATGTCACTAAAATTTCTTTTATCTGTTACTCTCTAACAAGTACTTGCTCTAGTTAATTGCTGAACAGGGGAAATATGAATACATGTGCAATTGTCATAAACTCCAAAGGAGGTTACCAATTGATTAGTGTTTAATTGGCGGAGCAGTGGCGCTGTGGTTAAGGATCTGCACCTGTGGCTGAAAGGTTGCTGGCTTGTATCCTGAGGCTAGCAGAGGAATCCTACTCTGTTAGGCCCCTGAGCAAGGACCTTAACCCCAACTGCTCCAGGGGTGCTGTATAAATGGCTGACCCTGCGCTCTGACCCCAAGCTTCTCTCTCCCTGTCTGTGTGTCTCATGGAGAGCAAGTTGGGGTATGTGAAAAGACAAATTCCTAATGCAAGAAATTGTATAGGGCTAATAAAGTGATCTTATTATCTTATCTCTTGATGACATAAGAGTTGCTTGAATATTTTGAAGTGCTACAATCTTTCATTTAAAGCTTTACAGTCTCTCATATATTGCTTGTTTTTAAATCCTGTTTAGATTTCTTTCCAGTTAAGCTTCAGACAAATACTATTTTTATTCAAAATCCATTCAACATGATGCTACGCACAGGTGTAGCAAATAATTGAATGAGAACACAAAACTGTTGTAACAATTATTTAGCACAGGGTGCATGCAGTTAAAAGCAAAGCGTGAGAGTGCGTGACTGCTCACAGCAGGTGTTCTTCTGCACATCTACACAGATGTTTCAATATAGTTACTGCCACAGACATTTCACGTGTTGACAAATAATGTGATTGATTAATCACAGAAGCAACCTTTTGCAATTGAAAGAGAGGAAAAAAAATTGGTAACCAAGAATTCGGCTTGGCAGCATTTCGTACAAACCTCAAAAAAGCAAACCAAAATCAAGAAACAGCCACAGGGTTTGTGTCGCTGAATGGAAATCACCTGTGTCGGAGCGGCACTTCCTGTATTCCTGTACACAGAGCGCTGCACCTGTTGTTCGGCAAGAACAAATCAGTTGACAAAATCTCAACTCCTCTGCTGTCAGATGTACCCACTTCTGTTCCATTCATTAACATTTTTACTGACTCAGATGGCCAAAGGCCTGTTAGTTTCACTCCGGTACACAAAAACCCCAATCGCAGCAAAAAAAAAACACATAGACCCAGAAATGCTAACTAACTTCGCTAACCACAGCCGTACAGTGAAGTCACTGGGGATTTTTGGATTGTTGTTGCTTGACGCCCACGGTTCTACTTACTCTTTCAGAGAATACATAGCCACCTGCTTTCATTGTGGAAGGCAGCTTTGGCTCACAGCAGGGGGCTATTGAGACGGCCGAGCAGGCAACATGTTTCAGCAAGTTTGTTTGAAAACCTGCACCCGGACAGAGCAGCATTTGGAGAGGAAGAAGCAAAAACCGAGCTGACAAACACACGCCTACACAACATAGCTCGTTAGGCCAGGCTCTTTTTTTAAAGAACACACAGGGCTTTTTTTAGAGGATTAGAGTGCAAGTTAATTGGAAATTTGCTTTTGCGTGAACGTTACCGTTTTCGTTTGTGTTGCACAGGTACACGTTGTTGGTCTTCATTATAGCAGCAAGAATGCAATTGGCAGGGAGCAGCTCATAAATCACAATTTTCCACTGTCCCTAATGAAGAATTGACCAAACACTCAATTTCATTCTGAATTCTATCCCCAGTATTGCTCATTAAATGGCTGAGAAATGTTACCTTTCTGGATTATAGACATATTGAACATAATAAAAGATTTGAACAAAGAGACCAGACAGGGAACACACTCTACAGACCATAAAGAGCCTGATAACTGAGGATCACAGCCATTGTTTCCTATGCTGTAGGATTCATAAACCTTATTGACATCAAAAGAGTTAGGGGTTATATTCAGACATAAAACTGAAACTCCTGTTTTTGGAATTCCCAGGGTGAAAGCTAAATTTCAGAAGTCATATTAAAAAAATGTTCTTATGGCAATCGTCACATAATAGTTATATTAATAATAATTATAATAATTTAAAAAGGTGATGGTAAGAGAAATACAGACATCACAAACATTTTCATGTTCATGTAAAAAACACATTCCCACTCTTGAGGCCTTGATGTTTTTTTTTCTTTTGTATGTATCTGTTGTGCTATTTACTGAAGTGGTACTGAAATCACCAATTTACATCCATGTACAGTATAAGCGGTTGCAAGCCATTGTCATTGAATGGTCACTTCAGCAATTGACAGAGTCTAACACAGTGTGTGTACAGTATATATATTAAATCAAAGCTTTAACACACTCAACAACACCAAATTTCAAGTGTGCCTCTTTCCGAAACAATGGAAAAATTGTTAGTTCAACAACTGTCCAAACCAACCAATTTACGTAATAACATAGAAAGGTTACCAGTGAGAGGATGGCATTTGTCATATTAAGCTCACTTGGTAGTTAGTAGTTAATTGATCCAAGGATCTCATCCAGCCGTTTCTTGAAACAAGGCAGGGTATAGACTTCAAACACATGGTTGGGTGTATTTTTCTGTACTCCAACAACCCTTTGGGTGAAGAAGTGCCTCTTGTTCTCTGAAGCCAGGCTGTAAAGGTGAGAGTGGCCTATCTTAACCAGTAGATTACCAGAGAGTGTAGAGTGTAGACTGCTGCTGTCATTCACCCAATGGTTGCTAGGTACCAGGGTAGAGGGACACTGCAGATATCTCTCTGTCATAATACAACACCCACTAACGATTTCCTTTGTAGTCACAGGTGGAGAAGCCCATTTGCACCTGACAGCTGTAATATTTGGTCTACCTTATTTTGGTTTAGGGAAGGCAAGTGTCTCATGCCTGTAATGAGCTGTCTAAAATAAAAAAAATGATTGCAGAGCAATCTGTAATTGCAAACCACATTCAGATCGTACTGGTTATATCTATTTGAATGGTTATACAGGTGACAGGTTTGGGGAGTTATTAACCAGGTTAAGGTGTTCACACTGAAGTGGTCATTAGGAGGTGTGAACCCTGGTGAAAAGCCTTCTCACAACCTTATTCATTCCCTTTTATTACAATGATTTATGTAACATCAAACCCTAGGCTATGTTTTCATTGCATGGAACGGCATGTTTTAAGACAAATAAACAAATTTTAATCAGGCACGTTCAGAAGGAACACTTTGTGCTTTCTGTGGCTAAATTCTTAGGGCTGTATTTTTAATATAATGGCTGCACTAAATATTTAAAAATACTCTTGGTGTACGCCCTATGAATTATATATATATCAATTTATTTGTAAATCTGTTGTGCTTTTCATATTTAAAATTACTTCATGATAATTGACTAATACTATAAATGCACTCCAGGGACAGCACTAAAATTGGCAATATTTACTGATTCTCCTGTACAAAAAAACCCAGAACCAATTCCATGAAGAAAAGAACCAACCATAAATGTCTTTATACTGTACACATCCATGATTGATTCCATATTACTTCTATTTCAGCCACGAAAAGCAGGAACTCACGCGATATTCAACAGCAGATTCTGCTGCTGTCGAGTCATGGAAAAGATTGCTGTGTACACGAGGAGGTTTAGTACATTTTTATAGAAACATCGCTGCAGAAGATGGCAAGTCCCCTGAAATACATGTAGGTGGGTGAGGAGGATACAGCCTGCCATCTGGTCAGTAGCAGTCACTGCCCACTCCAACTGTGTAGTAAACTATGAAGATATTTGCCCAAGACCAAAACGGTACACTTGTCTTTCTCCAGCAATGCGCTCGACACCCACACGCTGTGCCAGAGAAGCACAGCGATGACACGCCCGATACAGAAGTGAACAGCCAATATGTGCTGTAGGTACACCTATATGGATCACAGCAATAAGCTTCCAAATAGTGTAATTTACTTCAATTACTGTTTTTACTTCAATCACTTCGATGTGTCTTCGAGAAGTTGCGCTTGTAACTCAAGAAATAAAACTCGAGGATCGTGGAGTGAATGTGGCGTGTTTTTTTTCCACTGTTTCCACACTTCGGCGACGTTCTTAAGGGACGCTCGACGCACCTGCTGTCATAGTACAAACGCGAAAGCACTCGAGGGGAAAACACCTGGGTGGGAGAATTACAAGGCAAAGGAGATAAAGACCACATAACAGCTTTTACCATATTTTTTCACAGCCATCTATGAGGCTAAACCCTCCCGGAAGATTGGTTACACCTGCTATTTCTGGCTCAGCTAGTTTCCGGGGTTAAACGCTGACGTTTCTCAGAAGTTTTTTTTCATGGCAGTCTAGTAATGACCCAGTTTTTTTTTTCTTCCTATCACTTTCAAAATGGAATTAAACTAAAAAGGGGAGATTATATTTTCCCCACAATTATTATTCCGCTTATTAAAGTAAAAGTGACTTTTCTGAACTGTGGGAATAGCGAAAAAAATCAGTCCAATTTTCTTGTATTTAGTTTAATATTTCAAAAATATTTCTATTTCCTAAAAATCACCCTTCAAGTCCCCTCAAACAATTCAGCTTACCTAAACACAACGTATATTTAATACGTATATGCTCTGATAAAGTAGCAAAACTTTTGATTCATCGAGGCGTTACATACAGTATACTGTTTCTGCCCACTTCCTTGGGCATTTGAAATGAGTAAATTTTATCTCTGTGTGTCTTGTATTCTCTGTATAACTTTCACTTTTCTCCATTATCCCACAAAACAGTGAACAGGATGCTTGCGTGGTATCCCCTTTAAAACACGTTTTATATTCCTAATTAATCTATATGGAGAGTGGTTTTGCTTTATTTTACCCCCTCAAGGTTAGCAACATGAGACTTTGTGAACATAATACGAGAAATACTCTGCTGCTCCTTAAGGGCAGTGACTGCCTACATCAAGACAGGTGTCCAGAGTAGAACATTTCTTGAAGGGGAGAGAATTTTAAGGCTCATGTTCATGCTATTGTCCTTGTAGTATAGTGCTTGGAAAAGCACACTGTAACATACTATTTCAAAAGCAGGCTGTGAAGAACAGTAAGATGACTATAAAGCAGTAGACTCCAAACCCCATCCTGGAAAGCTGGTTTGCCTGCATGTTTTCAATCCAACCCACTTCTTAGCAGCCCCGTTCAGGTTCTAATAGGCTTAATTAGGTGGATTTAGCAACTTCAAGTGAAGGTTTCTACAGCACATGTAGCAATCTAAATGGTCACAACTTTAGGAGTTCAGTGTAAAAAGAAAACATTTGTAAAGAACCCAAAATAAAATGTTAGAGTAACAATCTTCCAAAAATATTTTTGTCTTCAGTTTTAGTGCCAGGTGACACATCTATTATAAAAGCACCATTACACCTTTAATGCTAAGGCAACATATAGAATGCAGAAAGATACAGTAATTGTACAAAAGACAGGCTGTGTACAGGCTGAAAGCAATGTTTCTGTGAGTATGAATGCTCATGTAATCACATGTTTAAAATACAGATAGGGAAAGTCACAATAGTTTTTTATTTGACAGCTTTTTACATAGTGGTAACAACTTTTCATTTAATTGTATTTTTCTAATTCAAGTGAAGCTCGTGTCTCGAATACCATGTCATTCATTAAAGCTAGAACACGAGAGCTCTGGTGGCTGAAACACTTATACAAACAGTCTGGAAACGGGGATATTAAGGCCTTCCTGTATATTAATGAGTCAGTGATATTTATGCAGAGACATGGCACTTGTAATTAATCATTAATATTCACAATGCTGTATCTGGCATGTGCACCACCAGCTCCAGTTTAAGAGTGAAGTAAAAGAAGAAAAAAAACAAATCAGCCATCTGTATGTCCATACGCTACGTCATCCAGTTCCAGAAGAGAGATGCAATGTAGTTTGGCTGCTGTAATAGAACTAGGACTTAAAATCTGTATACATTCCACAGACAAGATTACTTTTTGGCCATATACTGTACAATTTCTTGTATTAGGAATTTGTCTTTTAACATACCTCAGCTTGCTCTCCATGAGACACACAGACAGGGAGAGAAGCTTGGGGTCAGAGCACGGGGTTTAGGGGCCTTGCTCAGGGGCCCAACAGAGTAGGATTCCTCTGCCAGCCACTGGATACAAACCAGCAACCTTCTAGCCACAGGCACAGATCCTGAGCCACAGAGCCACCGCACCACCACCCACAGTCATTTCACCTCCTCTTTTCTGTTGAACTGTCACTTAATCAAATCTCAGACTCTGTACTATCACAGGTGCAAATGCACAACAGCCTGAGACATATATATTTAGTAAGTTCTGATCAGTGGCTTAGTGGAACATCTGGACACTGATCTGGCAGAGCCCTCTCCATGTTTTACAGTACATTGCACTTTAGCCTTTAATGAGGTTCACCTGGGTGCTCCCTACCAGCCACCTGTTGCAAGTCATGCGGAACAACTGCTGAAAAGAAGAATGAGGGTAACTGATGTGTGTTATTTTTGTTTCCAGGGGAGCTGTTACTCTGTTGTACAGTGTCGTCAGTGTGAGTTTTTTTCTTTGTTTTGCGAACTGTCAAAACTGTCCTTTTCAAGGTTTTTGTATTGACTTTGTCAGTGCAGTAATGCTTTGAGGATCTGTTAACGTCGGATAATAACGTGATAATACAGCGCACAACACAAAAAAAGTCCACGAACAGAAAAATATGTGGGTCAAAATAGAATGAGAATAATATTATGTCTTGAGAGCAAACATCTGCAAGGAATCTTTTTACTAGTTAAAAACAGTTGCTTTAAAGGAAAGGAAGAAGTAACAATAACACTGAAGAAAAGAGAGGGCACTGCTGCTTCACTGAGAAACACCACAGAATTAGGAAGCACCTGAAATCACGCTGTCCCTTTTAAAATTAGATTTTGCTCCATTTACCAATATCAGTGTTGTATTTGTTACCTTAGGCCTTCAACAAACATTGGGATTTGTTTAATAACTGACATTGGAATAACATGATTTGTTACGTATAAATTAAAATTCATACTGCACAAAATTCTTTGTGAAATATTAACTGTTTTAGTATCTTAACATTGATAACTTGTTTCATTTTGACACCATAGCTCTTCCTTCGTGGATATAAACACTGAAGCAGCTCTGACTGTTCTGAGCTGAGGCTTGTCGTCGCAAGAAGTTTGTTGTGTTTTTTTTCTCGTTTTCACACTGCCGTCTCTTGCACAGGTGATTGCCCTCCAGTCGAGCAGAGCTTTGTGCTCTGAAAGCCCAGCTCTAGTGTCGTGGCCCCAGGGGAAATCATCTCTGACACTGGAGCTGAGGTTGGCGGGAGGGACAGGTGAGAGACCCCAGACAGGGAGAACCCGCAACACCTGCTCAGCCCATCCTTCACGTTATTAAACCTCCCCTGGGGGGGGTGATATTGCCAAGGTCAAGATGTACAAGGCATCAACAACCAACAGTCTGCCTAAGCCATCAGAGGCAAGAAAACTAGCAGTCAGGAGAAGGCAAGGCAAGGTGAAGTCACACGTTAGCAGACTGCCTCCATAGAGCGCAACTGATCAGCTGTTAGCAAAGAATTTGGAACCAGGAGAAACAAACACAATGAACCTGAAGCCTACGACTGACGGAGAACCAGAGGGTTGTCTGCTTATAATGACATCCCTTTTTTTTTTTGCAGAATATTTCTATTTGATCCACTCAAAGTAGCATTTCCATGATGTTTCAGTGTAATAAATCTTTTCATGGCTTACTAGTTTCTGCCTTTCCTTAACCATGTCAACAAATTAATAAATGCATTAACATTTTACCTACTTTTTAAGAAACCTGCTATCCCTCTTAAACATACATGAATGCACAACAGAAAGCATGATTTTTTTTTCACAAAACAGAAAAAAAATATCCTTGGTCAAATATAGTGTCCTTATATATTATATTATCTCTATATCCTTATAAGCAGCCTGTTGTGGTTCTGAAATACCACACACACATACTTTTTAATTTATGCTTCAGGTATTATTTGTTTCTGTCTTCCTCTTGTGACTTCATCATATTACGAGAACCACTATTATCCATCTATTCAGTATCAGAAATCCACTTGTTTATCATTAAGGTCACAGCAACCCAGAGTTTATCCTGGATCCACAAGGCACAAGGCAGGGCTTCACCCAGAATGGAACACCAGTGCATCTCAGAGCACAGACGGAGGCAATTTAGAGACCAATTAATCTAGCCAGCATGTCTTTGGAAGGTGGGAAGAAACCAGAGGAATCAATGAAAAGCCACACAAATTAAGACTGTAAGCCTGTTTAACAAGATGTTAACCCAAATATAGTCCAGTGTCTTTTTGTATACAGTATACTTGTATTGTGTTAAGCACAGTATTTTATTTTAATTGCCATTATAGATTCTTGATCATATTAAATAAAACAGCAAATACAGCAAATGAAAGCAAAAACCAGTAAGTTTTATGATTTCATAAAATTGTATGTTTAACTTCATTATCTCTATGCATTTGTATCTTTTAATGAGTAGTTATTTCTCTATAACAGATAGTGACTTAGAAGGGTTCACTTTGTGTTCAATGAATGCAGCATATCTGCATTTTTTATAGCACTGTCAATGCTGAAATTTGTAGGATATGCTGTTGCTCAGAATAATCTAGCTGCTGTGTCACCTAATGAAAGGTCGCAAATATTCTGTTTATTTTCTTCACATTAAACTCAACTGGACAAATAGATCACTTTACAATTTTCAAAAATTACAAATTAACTTTTGTATTTTATTTAATGCTCATTTTGTAAAACCCTTTACAGGGTTCTAACTTTTTTTATTGTAAATAGATGTATCATGTTATTGCAAACACTGTAAAAAATTCTACTAAATATTACAAAATGTTTAGCGATGTTACCTTAGGAGAATAAACAAGCAAACAAACAAATGGAAACATACAGTACATGCATAAGGTCACTTGGATTGAAATCTCTCACCTGCAACTTCACAATTAAAAGTACAGTCCATAATAATTGTGTTTCATGCTTGTATTTACATCACAGTATAACATTATGATTGAAGATGCATCTGGTACACATAAAGCTTTCAGGCCATACCAGCATGGGAGCTTTTAGTTCAAATTAACAACTGGTCAATGTGCAAGAGGTTAGTGCAGTCATTTTGATTTGACTGTACAGTCTTCAAAGCATGAAGTTTCAGAAAAGTGATACTATCTTAAAACACCATCTTAAAAGAAGGTTCTGCTGAAAGTTCCCAGGTGGGATGCGAACCAAGCTGTCACTCTGCCTGTCCATGTGAGAGGGCTGTTTTCCTGTCAGAAACATTTTTTCATTCACTGGAATTTTGAAGTATATCCTGTAATTGTCTATATTTCCTTGTAAAATCTGTTAATAATGTTGATGACATATAGGTCTTTCATCAATTGCCTAGATGACAAAATTTCAAATGCTGACATTCTACAGCTTGAGTCTGAATTTAATCAGTCAGTAGATAGGAATAGTTGACAACTCTCCTTTTATTCATGTCAAACTGTGCAAAAACTACATGTAATGTTTTGTACCATCTTAAGTAACAAGCTGGCAAAAGAATGGGAATACTTTGCTCCAACTACCATTTATTTAAATTAAAAGCTAGCTTATCTTATCAATAATTAATCTAGGCTGATGTCATTCACAGATTCTGCAAATAACTGACTAATTACGTGTGCTCAAGGAATAACTTATTTCATTGCACAAAGTATCGCATGACTTTGAAACCTCATTCCATAAATAACTGTACAGTGGGATTAATTGACTTTTGGCTCAGATCATGTCAAATACTTTGATTTTTTCTTGAGGTGTGCCATGAAACCAGAAGGGGAAAGCAAAAGGCTGTGAGTTCAGATGATAAGCATTGGTTTTAAGTATTAGAATAAGCTAAAACAAAGTTAAAGAGTGAATTAAGCAAAAAGACGATGATACTAATTCGTCATGAGCCACCCAGAGAAGAACAGCAAATAGTATTGACTCAGAAAATAACATACAGGAAGTCACATCCCATGGTTTTTTGGGGAACCAGGGGACATCTTCGATCAGTCCCGTTTTTGGCCTTTGTCTTGCTCTAGGGGGATGGGCACGGGGGTAACAGGTCACTTCCTTCCTTTGTGCCCTCTCAGCTGTAAATCTGGATAACAAGTGGGACCCCACTCCAAACAGGATGCACCATCTTAACTGGACTACCCTCTGAACACGTGCACATTCTTAAGAACAAAAAAAAAGGAAAATGGAAAAAAAAACAGGTTCAAAAATTCAAGGTTAGAGCCCATCTGCTCTCCCCTTTATTGCAAATGCCAAAACCAAACAAAGAAGAACTGTCTCTTACATAAAAGGTGTAACACCTGTTGCCTGAAAGCTAAGCTAATAAATGAATGCAGGAGTTACAATCCTATCTAACTCAATGAAAACTCTTCGGGGTGGGGGGGGTGAAAGCTTGTCTTAGGTAAACTAATGCAAACATGATGATCAAGGAAAACATTGCCAAATCATTGCTTACGATTAGCAGACATTTTGTACTGCACTAATTAATCTTCTTTGGAGATTTGGAAGTCAGCACCAGAATTCCATAACTGTTCCTGAACGCCTGTGATGATGCACATTTAAACTGAAAATAATTCAGAATTGAACACAGCCCAGTATTCTTAAAAAAGTACTATTTCTATTCACAGGCAAATGCAGAGAATTTATATTGAAAATGTCAAGGAAGGGATTTATTTTTTCAATCTTTTATGTATGGAATAGATGGTCTGCATTTTTTTTTATCTCAATTACCAAATGGTTCATAATTGCTCTTAGGAAAGGCATCTTCTTAGCAAACTGCTTCATGCTTACATTGTTGATACAGGAAGTAGACAGGAACAGACAGTTCATTTTGTACGTTTGGACATTAGCAGTGCAACCATACCAACCTGCAGGAAGCAGGCAAATTTCAAAGCTAACCTTTCCTTTATTATGACAAGGAAAATTTGTCCTAAACTAAAAGTCGAGCTGAAAGAGGTTTGGATCAGTAGAGGAAGTTCAGAGAGAAAAAAGTCACATGATTGCACTTGAACATTTGATTTCCTTGTCAACCTATTTCTCATTCCAAAATCCTTCAAGTTACTGTATGTGAACCTGGTAGACCAGACTGTACGGCATGTGGGATTTGAAAGATAGTGCTGTGTCTGCCAAAGTATGTCTGTATCCTTTGTTTTTTAATAGGGCATGGAAACTTTAATTGTTGTTGTACTATTTGTTGTAGTTGTCATACTGGAAAGGGCTTCAGTCACCAAGCTTTTTTATCCCTGAAATAAGAGCACTGGTGTCTGTATCGAGGCAGAAGAGATTGTTGGGCTCGGTGCTATATTAAACTTGTAATTAATATTGTGAATACTCATTTCTTAATTGAATTCTTGCTTTTAAATGTTAAACAATGATTGTTCCCTACATTTTTTTAGAAGATACGCTAAAAGATACACTATAGATTCTATAGAATAGGTACACTAATCATGATGCTAAACATGTAAGCAGAATATAACAAAAATTCGTCAATAGGACACATAAACTGATAAATAAGGGGCTCACATGTGAAGTGTAAAGTGTTCCCCTTAATATAGGAATGCAGGTCTTATTATATGTAATTCCTATTATGAAAGTAACATTCTGCCATGTAGCAGTATAACAACACATTGAAGTCTGTGAATTATAAAAAGAGACTGCCAGAAACCTCTTAGAGAATAAAAAAAATAAAAATAACTGTATAGTCCCTACTTTTGGAAAATAGGGGTTTCCTAACACTGATGTACCCACATAAAAAAAGGCACAAAGTTGTTATGGGATCTAGATGTTGAAAATTCAGTGAATTGAATTTTACTGAAGCAACCCTGGTGAGAGACCCTACTCCAGGTCTCAACAGTAGAGCCCTGCTCAGGGTTTGAGCCCATAACCTCCCATCACACGTCTGGGGTCGTAAGCACTACATCTTCTATTTTTCCAATGTAATCTGGTGAACCTTACCATCAGACAGCTTCCTGAGCCAAGGATCATTATGCTTACCCTGAACTGTCTTGACCAGGTTTCAGAGCTGCAGGCATATGTCTTGCACCTCTCATGACGCAATGACCCTGCATGTCCTTTGTGTGGCGTGCATACCCATTTGTAACCCACATTTCATTTTTTTTTCACTGGATTTCATCTTTGCATGGATGACAGAGTAAAAAGATTTGCTTGCAAATTAGACCTCTCTACCTTTGAAGAAATGGCTATTCTACGCACATAAATTTAGAAGTTCTATCTCATACTTTGTTGAATAAAAAAACCAATTGAACTGCATTCAGTCACGTACCAGCAATACACAATATACTTGACCTTAGAGTCTTATTCCGTAAAAAGCTTGCTTTCTTAAAAGGCCATGCACCCAAAAGTAGATCTTGGTTTCATTTCTGAGCTCATTGACAATAATTCAATGCAATTGTACGTGTAACAAATATTAAGGGTCAAACAACTGCTACATGATAATTGTAGCTAATACAATTTATGTATGCACTGTAATGTATGTACAGTAGCAAACATTTTTTCCAAAATTAAAAAGACTTTTCAGGAACTTGCATGGAACATACCATACCTCTTTGCTTTCTGGGGGATTTTCTGTTAACAGATACATATTGATGTGCAGTACATGTAAACTCTGTACTGTGATGAAATTAGAGATGTGCTTTAGCTATCTTTCAATATGTTGATGTCAGTGTCACTTAATTTGCACTTTAAATCAAAAATATTTGTTCAGTGATATTTATTAGGTCTTTGAAATTGTCACTTCTGGAGTCATTTGGAAAAGTTAATGTGTAGAGTGAGCTGATTAAGACCTCTGGGGTGATCTGTGGCTCCACAGAGCAGGTCTGCTCAAGTGGGATGACCTTGGGTTAATGATCGTGAAAAGAGTTTAGGGTAACACTTTATTTCAAGGAGAACAAATAGCATGTTTAACTTTAATAGCAGCATAACAGCATAACAAACCCAGTTGTTAACGGTGAAGTAGCCATTAATCATGGAATGATCCCGACTGGACTGTTCCAATGGGAATTGAAAAGACTTAGCTGTGAATACTTTACTAAAAGGATACTAAAATCTTAACAGCGATAAGAGAATGGACTAAGAACATTGCTATGAGTTTATAAGCTAAACATTATTTAGTGTTTAATGAATATCCACTGATGGTGAATTATACATACACTGTTATGGACCACAAGAAAAATATTGCTTAATAAAAATCAGCATCGTGTTAGGGATTAATTATTACAAATTGAACAGCCAAATAATATCAAATGACTTGTTCCTTTGCAACATAAAATAACACCCGACTGAAATACAGTAGGTGTCCAACAAATTCCCATTCAAATCTTCCATTCAGTCCGGAGAGCACTCACTTTCCTAGAATCAGGAAGATGAGTGTACAAAGTGCCAAAATCCCAAGTCAGAAAATAAACCTTTCTAACAATGCGGCATTGTTAAAAAAAAAAACGAGTGTTAAGTGGTCATTTAAGAAGACACAAGAGAAAATGTGTATTACAGCGTGCAATCTTGCGCTTTAAAAGACAACTTTCTTTGCCAAAGTTTCCAATAACTGTGCCCAGTTGTATTGACTCATTCATCCCTAAGGTTTTTGCCACGCAGTGGTTTCAAATGCCCTTTTTTTATTCTGCTTGGCTGTGAACAGTAGCACACTGGAAAAAGTCCAGGTAAGACATTGCACGCCTGCTGTTCTCATGGCAGGAAGAGAGAAAATATCTCAGTGATAAAACTTCAGTAATAGCAAAGGGATTGTTTTACATGATATTTCTGAATATTTCTGAAATAAAAAAAAACCAAATCAACAGAACAACCAGCAAAGTGTTATTCAGATGGGTGGACAGTTTGCTGGGTTAAGACAGTGGGGGCAGTCCAAGAGACACAGTAGGTAAGAGAACGTGTCAGTCAGGCCTTCAGCTTGGCCATCTTCCAGTCCTCGCTCAGAGGAATAACATTTTTACTACATGTCCAACAATATTGAAAGCAAAGGGTACTGTATATATATATATTCACTTAAAAAGTTTGCACAAAAATTCCAGAAAACCTGCAGTACGATTCAGCCAGCCTTTGCAGAAATGAGAAGTTGGTTCTTCTGTGGGTTTCAAAGGAGGAAGGAAGAATGAAAGAAAGTAAATATAAAAAGAAAATCTATCGTTAATTAGCATTCAAACTCAGAGCTGTCCCCTGGGTGTTTTGGATGACCTATTTCCCGCGGCCTTGAATTACTCAGCCTGTTCAATCGGCCTTTTAGCAGACAGGGAAATACTGAAATGAAAGCAGAGACAGAATATAAATACAAACAGTGAGCATTTAAATCACCCATAAATCTGTTTCAGGAATACTGAGCAAATTCCACTGATTTTATTTTTTCATACAATACTTTCTATTCTTTTGTGATGAATATGTGATGAAAAACTGTTAATTATCATGCAGTCCCTCCTGCATATTGTGTATGTCTATAAGTAAATGCTTATTTATTACAGATTAAAAAGCTTTTTCTGTGTCACTCACATCACAGCATGACCAAACATCAGTGAATCATGTTTTTTTCTTCCCGATGACTCATGTTACCCTTTCTTTCAGCCTGTTGATTAAATATTTGGAAATATACTTTGGTATGTTTCTGAAGTTATTTGTTATATATATGATTGAAAAATGACAGCAGGGTCATTTAAAATGAAATCGCAAAGACTGGTATTTTTTGTATTTTAAGCACCAATGAGCTCATTCTCCCTGTATAAACCCCCATTTCAGAACAGCTACAACTACACCAGTGAGTTCTGTGGAGGTGTCTTGATTACAGGCTTTTTGTAAACTGGGTTTCGGCTTCTTCTGTCATTTTGTACACAGACTTGCCCTTATAATATACTACTCCAGAATCTTGTCTTTTAGAAAGATTTTGTTGAGCTTACTATGTTCATACAGATCTCTTGGTAATCACAGCACTTTTGGGGTATTATTTTCTTCCAAGAAATCTTCTTAGTTTCTTCTGTGTCTGCTGGGATTAAAATTTGTCATACTGCGTATTCCAGAAAAGAAGAAGCTTCTGAAATGATGTGTCAAAGACAGGTGGAAGGAAGTCAACAGGGGAAGTAATTAGTGGCACACTGAAACTACAGTTAACCAACTGCCTTCAATGTACAGTAATACCCAGCTCTCCCTTGCTTTAGCCAAGCTGCTCTAATCTTGAAAGATCAAGACCTTTCAAAAGCTCAGTATATACCCATGTATTTACTAGTGGGTGCAAGTAATTAACACCCTGGACTGCACGTGATTAGTGGGATTAGGAGAGGTCTGAGCAGCTATAGTCACACTGTTGGACACTATCTGTGATCAAGATGACAGTTTGTCAGGTTGCTACATTTCTGAGCGAAAGAGTGCAGGAAAAGAGTATGTGGTAGCAAAGGCACTAAGGGTTCTAGGTTTTAGAGGATCAGGGAAAACAGCCAGCTACAGACAAATGCTACTTTCAGTGGACCATGTTCCTGTTTACATTCCCATTAATCAAACTTCGAGAACTTTCTACTAGAGTTACTTCAGTTTCTGAAATGTGAAGTTTTGAAGGCAAATCGTCGAAGCAGAAGCTGCAACGGAAAAACCAGCATGAAGTACAGACAACATGTATCAGAAAAGGCAACAAAGAAAAAACATCAGTCATCAGGCATCAGAATGCGAACGACATTAAATATTCCTTCCTTCAGAACTGTCATGACGAAACTTACATAAATCTGAAATATGCACAGTATTCGATAACAATGAATCATGCAGAGAATGAAAATGGCACCAGCTCCAGTTGCCTGGCAGAAGAGTACACATTAAAAGGTAAATCAAAGTAATAGACAGCTAAAAGCATTCCTTCTACAACCCCTAACAATACAGGCTGGGCCTGTTAGCAGAAGGTTCACTAAATCCATTGTCATCCTCCCCCTAACTTAAAATGAGCTGAAGTTAAGAAATGGAGAATACAGTATATGGGTCAATTTACTTCTGTGATAATAAAGAAAGAGGACTGATATAGTATTGAAGCTGTATATACCACTGTCTTACCAGTACTTTCCATATGATTGTATGTTAAACATAATAAAGTCACATAGCAAACATATGTTTGCTCCAAGACTTTTAACGACAACTTAGAATTGCTTTACATCCACTCAAATCACAGGTAAAATTCAAGAAAAATTAATCACAGGTAAAATTAAATGTCTCATTTAAATGTCTCATAAAGACTCATATAAATGTCATTAATATGAGCTACATTGTTCAAGTACAGTTTCAAAGTAAAAGGATTCAATTGGACTTGATGTTTATGTGGACTTCTAATTAACAGAACCAATGTGAGTTTTTCCCTTATAATTTTTCATCAATGTATAACAGTTAAAATTAAGGATCTCCCTGTTGTCTTTCAGTGCATTCATCCGAAATTGCCTGAACTCCTGTGTCCATGTCCTAACTATAAATCATCCTTCCTTGCTCATCAAGCTTTACAACACCTGATTTACAGCAGCCAGGCTCTCTACTTGTGTGGCACATATCCTGCAGAGGTCCAATATAGAAAGAGAGGCCAAAAGGAGACCAAAGAGTTAATCAGCTGCTCCTGTGTTAAGAAAGTCTGTATACGCCATCTATGGCCAGTAGCAGCTGGCAGGAAATGGGTAGGAAAACTGGCCACAGATAAACTGTAGGAATCTAAAAAGCAACAGAACAGAGAGCATGGGACAGGAAGTATAGGCGTCAGGCCACCAAGTGATATGGGGTTTGCAATCACATGCCATTTCGAGATTGTAGCCGCTTGATAATGGTCAGAAGGCACAGCTGTCAGAGCATGATGAAGTAACCTACGGGGAAGTGTTGGGCTGAATGTGGCAACAGCCCGGGGTTTTACTGTTGGTAACTAGAAACAACTCATCCTGTCACAAGACACTTAAAAAAGTGTTTCTTGTTACGTGAATAGCGGGGTGCTGACATGAGACACAAATGATCTTTTATAATGCTTTGCAAAAAAACAAGGGTTTAACAGGCACCATGTATTTATTGATTATGTCTGTCATAGCTTTGTAATGTGTTGTTTTGGTATGATCTTTTCTTAAAACGTAGGCCATTTTTTGCTTGAGCTTTCCAATCCAATCCCAAGCGTGTTTCAACGTAACAGTGAAGCTCTGTTAGTGAGGGCCTCTGACCAGTCAACAAGGACAGAAAACATTCAACTTTAGTTAGTTCAAATAATTTTTGTATGTCTTTCTTACTGTTTTGCAGCAACAATAAAATCCACAAAGCATGGACGTACAGTATTCTGAGCTATTTTCTGAAATTCCAAACCACAGAGTCCTGGGCACTCTTCTACCTACCAGAAGTGGTTGTAAATCTGCAAATGTTCCATTTTAGACAATGCAGCTGCAAGACAATTAAAATAACTACATTGAAGCATTAAGCATTTTGAAAGCGAGGTACTCAGATGTGATGGGTTTTTTTTTGCTAAAATATGCAGGAATTTAAACTATGAGTTTAGATCAAATTGACTGACAAATTAATTCATACTGTTCACACATAAGTAAATTTTGCAACCGAAAATTACACATCAGTTTCCAGAAAGCTGTATTTTCTTTAATTCCTGAAATATTTAATGCATTTTTTTTTTAAATTCTATATGTTTTGTTACTATACGACCTCTCCTTTAACTGTCAGGTTGTTTGCTTTAATTTTTACATTTCAGATTGTTACAAATGGGGGGGTTACCAAAATGAAGAAAATCAGGAATTGACTGAACGGTTTAGTCAATAAATAAAATAATTATTCATAGCCCCCTACTTGTACATTTCTCCAGTATGTACCTGATCAGTTGATGTAGTTAGTCACGTGAATTCTTTGTTCTCTGGCACAGCTTTGGTGAAAAGAGTAATAATACAGGCAACACCTGGTTAAACAAATATTTATTAACAATGACAAAACAAACACAACACACAACATAAACATACAACAAACAGGTTACTGTATTTTCAGTATGTACAGACAAGGCACTCCAGAGACTGCTACCAAGACTGCTACCAAGTATTCGAAACCTAAATGATGCCTGCAGAGGCCAAAAATAAGAGGTAAGCTGCCTTCTAAACTACATGCAATACAAACTGCAGTTAAATTTCTTTCAAGGCAAACCCAGATGCCACAAAATGAATGAGAGCCTATCTCCTTATTCTAAAAATGCACCCACAAGCAGGAAAGGTTGTCTTTAACCGAGGAATTCTTGACTCAGGAAACCCAAGTTCCTTAAAAACACAGAACAGCAAGCTCTCTCTCTAGCAAGGCTCAAATACTCCTCTTCAATCTGGTTTTGTTCAGATGATCATAAAGTAGGGGGTCTAAAGTAGGGGCTCTCGTCTGGCACAAGCTTCAAGTTCCAACTCCTCTCTCTCTTGTGGTCTGACCTTCTCTTCTTTTTCTTTCTCCCTCTTATCTGATCTTATATGGTGTGTTTCTGGACTGTTGATTGACACTTACTCATTTACCCACAAATTAATTAAATAAGGTAACCTTAGGTAAACTTGATGATTGCTTTTGACCACAGGATCGGGACTCCCTACATTTCAGCAAACATCCCTTTTGCTTTGAAGATGGAAATGTTGACACTGCCATCTAAACTCTTAGACACACTTCCTAGTCACCTATAGCTGGATCTATATAGGTATAGAAAACCTAAATGATTTTCTTGTATAAATGGACGAGAAAATAGTTATCCATTCAGTTATATATATATAATACGTCAAATAATGAAAAAAGTTTTTAAAAAAGTTTGTAAGCTCTTAAAACTCAGAGTTGTACAACAGTTTGCATATAAAACAGAATATAACAGACGTTTAACAAAGTCACGGAGTAAATCCACCAAACAAAAACAAGAATTAAACAAAAACAAAAAAATGTTATCTTATATTTAGAAAGGCGGCTAAAAAGTGCCGAAATTGCAGCAGAGGTATCTGATTTTGGTTTGCAGATAAAAATGGACGGGCATCATAATAGTGAAACTCAAGTGCATGAGTGCAAGTCCCGCTTATACTCTGACCAAAAGGCACAATTGTAATAGTGTAGTTTAACCACAGAGCCCTCTGGAACATCCACAGGTGGATCAACGTCAGATTTGAAACAGTCAAGAATGGTAATGGAGTAGGAGCCAAAGTAACAAGAAGGACGGACAAGATTTCACTAGACAATTTTACTTGGAATACATCAAGATACTTGATCTGCACTTTAGTCCAGAAAGAGAAGAATGTTATCCACAGGCAGAAATCATCCGCCAATCACTAACTACCTTAACTGGGGCTGTTTCAGCATTCAAAGAGCTTTTTGCAAGTAAGATGAAATGGCAATTGAGTTGCGTCCATCCATTCCAGTTGGAAAGGGGAAATAGAACAGTAGCAATTAAGAGTTGTCATTGACATATTGATGAGGTTCGTAATTTCGGTACGAGTAGAGACGTGGAAATAATGTCCAAATCACAGGCAGTCGGTTTCATTTTATTGACAAACTCAATCACCAAAGTAGCATTCACAGCCGTAAAATCAGATAAAGTCAAACCTGTGAGATCAGGAGTAGGTGTAGCTGATTGCAGAAGGCGAGATGAACAAGCTAATTATTCAAATTAAAGGGGAAGTGCAGTCCCAGTTTCTCAGACCAGTTATTTAATCTCAGTAACGAAATAAATTAATTGACGGTACTGCAAAATGTTACAAATTCCAAATTAAGCACAAAATCGTGAACTTTGTGAAAGTTCTGTATGGTAACCATTTTGTTGCAAACCAATGGTCTCGCCACTGGAGGCGGTCCTTCCTGCTCACTAGTCACTGTCATTACTAATGTAATGAGATGTATGAGCAAATAAGTACAGGTTGTGCGGCATGACATTTCACCACAGAAATGTTCCAACGTGATCTGCATGCAGAGGTAACAAGCTAATAGTACTTGTCATCAAAATATCTAGTAGTCGAGAACTATATTTGTATTTGATTAAAAGTTTGTATTCACAAGCCTGCCTGTTTCCAATATAATAGGGCACCTATTAAGTAGTGTTGCCTCGTTCTGAATCGCAGACAGCAATATGGTTTGCACATACATGGAAATGTAGTCTATTTTGTGATGTCAGTTGGAGGATTTACATGTTACTGTGTACATTTTAATCTCGTTGTGGTTTGAAATGCACTCATCCATGCCAGTTTTTTCTAACCCCAAAATATAAAAATAGCATTTCAGTGCCCCTTTAAGTGTATTATTATGAAACAAAATGCATGAATGTGTTCTACTGTTCAATAATGGAGGGTAGGCAAGTGGTTTAGGCATTTTGTTGATGGTGAGAGAAGGACTTGAGGACTACTGAGACCTATCTCAAGGTTTCTATTTCAAAACAGAAATAGAAGGGGGAACTGTCAGCCATAAGAGTATCCCTTGAGGAAAACTAATGCTGTTCATAAGCCTGTAAATGAACAGTCAGCCCTGTCTTCCTCCACAAATGCCCAAGGCATCATCCTGATCCCTTCATAGAATGCAGTTCCTATGTCTATCATGAGGAAGAAAAAGCAACAGAAACAGGTTTTAGCAGGAGCTTAGTAGCGATGATTGGTGTTATTTCAATAGTGTATTATGAAAAGCATCAGAATCAGATCAGGTAGCCGCAAATAAAGGAAGGTCAACTGTCCAATATTTTTAAAGCAAATAATACACTATTACTTTGCAAGAGGAAAAAAATAAAAATATAAGAAAGATAAACTGTAATCATTACACTTCTAAGGGAACGTGTTATTTGAATTTATATTTGTGGTCGACTGCACTCAGGTTACACGAAGTCTAGAATTAGAGGCAATAATTCAAGATTTTGGGGTCATGCAAAACGTCTCCAAAGACATACTCCAATGGAGAACATTGCTACAGGAATTGAAAACGCTTTGTACTGTAACTCATGTAATTAGACTGTGAAAGATATATAACACAATTCATCTACATTATATATTGTAAATTGCACATTTACTTATAACTCAAGCAAACTTTTATATGCTTCTCACCATCTGTGGAAGTAAAACAAATCTATGGAATTTATGGAATTCTATGGAATCTATTGAATTCTCTGTGGAACTCTAAGGAATCTATGGATGCACAGTTGCTGTGTTGAGGGAAGCAGTTTTGCATTATTTATTCTTCCTGGCATAATGGGCTGTAGAATTTATACATAGCAGTGAATCATTCAAAGATGACCCCAGGGCCAGATGGGTCTAGGACACCAAAGTGCAAGATAAACTCTAATCAATGAATTAAGGTTGCAGAACATGCAAGGGTTTAGTATTTCTGTTGGAAGGTTTCAAATCATTAACCATAAGAACATTGGTATGAGGAAGGTTTCTGCTAAATGGGTCGCCATCATTGGTAACGTTCATTAAATCACCAGCAGAGAGAAGAGTTCAGTAAAGAGCTGCTGGTGGTGCAACTCCAGCACATTTTGCATCTAGTCTGGTTACCAGTGATGACACTCAGGGTTTTACTGGCGGGGCTCTGAACTTTAGACTGTGTTAAGGAGGCGGGCTCACCTCCAACATCCAGCCCTGAGGAAGTTCCACACCACGTAAAAATATCTATAGCAACTTCTATTTGAATTAAGAAGAGATATGGCTACTCCATTACAAAACTAGACACTGATTGGTATTATAGTGGCTTCCTGGTCTGACTGTCAATGCCATCCACAAAAGACAATAAGGAAAGTGAGCATTTAGAATTCCTCTGCCTGTTCACCTTACCTGTGTTTCACAGGGATCCATGGGACTGAACAGTCCAACCCCCACCTCCTACAATCCAACCCTTAGCCACCCCAAACTTCCTTTCTTATGTGCTACATTTATCAGAAAGCATGTCAGAAAATATTTTTCTAATGACTACTACTCTTTACTCTGATAATAAATGTTTCGTTTAGGGAATCTCTAGAAAAAAAAACATTTGAGCTTGCGTTGTGGTTATTAAACACCTGAGACATAAAAACAGGTTTGGTTTTTACAATGCTAATAATAATAGTATTGAAACCATAAAGGGCACAATGTAGAAAACCATGTTGCATGTTGAACCATGCAGTAAAAAGAGAGTTAAAGAGTAAGCCATTGATCTCGGTCTAATACTATATTAAAGACAGAACAAATTCAATTTGTAGCCATGTGTTTTTACCCATATACAGTATAGTGTATACAATAAATTTGATCTTAAACATTTCCCGATCTTGTCAGGTAAATACAAAAATTATACAAATTATACAAATGATAAATATACATTATATATTTCCTATTTCCTTTAAATAAACACTGATTCATGCTGGGTAAAATCCAGATGAGTTACTCATTTCTGAAAGTCTGTAAAAAATTAAGCCATGTGTGCAAATAGCTAAGATATTCCACTGTGCACAACAGTCTGAATTGCTGTAGGATGTTTGTACATAATTTCCATAATGTTGATGGTTATTTGTGGGAATTATAGTTCACTATTTAAAAACAATACCACAAAGCCTAACATTAAGATGGAAAACACCAATCTGTCTATTTTCCCTCACGTCAGACTTGATAGTGACTGGGTGTTTAAGTTTGTGATTTATATTGCATCTTTATTTTCTTGATTCAGTCCCTGGATAGTTTGATTGCCGTGGTAGACTGAACCTGTGTAACGAGTGGACTTTAAGAATCCCTTTCGGCTGTTTCTTGGAAAAAGTCTTTCAGGGGTGAATTAAAAAAAACCTCCACTGTCTCTGGTAACTTCACAGCCTGTTGGCAAAGGAAGAAAACCAGTGCTTTCACGACAAGAAGGATGTTCCCTGGGGTCCTGTTGCCAGCAGGTGAGCTTGAACATTGTGAGAGAGGTCAGCAGCCAGCCTCCCCCTGGGCAAGTGCCTGGCCTTGATGGAAATGTCATCAGGTGTGTGTTCTCCCCTCTAATGGCCTTAATGGAGAAGACAGAGGAGTCTGTGTATTCAAGCTAATTGGGTGACTCACCTGCCTTCAAAAAGCACTAATTGACAGACCAGGGCTCAGGGGGAAGCAGGCTGCTGTCGGAACCACGGCGATGAGTCCACCCAGAGAATGAGGAAATAGAGCCGTAAAATAATATCTCTATGATCTAGATTTTTTTTTCCTGCAAACCAAGCACTATAAAAAAACAGTGTCCTTAGGAAACATTCTGTCGTAGATCAAGCTTCGCTCCTGTGTTTTGTGTTTTGTCTTTTCCCATCACTGTTTGTTTTCAGCACATGCACTGGCTGTCGCTGACAGTGAACGGTTTTTGAAATAAACGTGTTATTGTCTTTTTTTAATTCTTCATTCAAGCGAATGAAGAAAATATAAAAAATCTGACCTCCGTAATATGCAATGAGTGCATTTTCTGACCTGAACTGCCAAATATATGTTGTTGTGTTCGCATTCAACTTATCAGTTTTCTGAAATCATATATAGGCACTTCTTTTGTGTCTCAGTGCTATTAATGTACTTCTTCATTGAGATGTTCTGAGAGTCTGACTTTCCATATGACTAAAGATGAATTATGCAACCATGATACTGAATTTGTTTTCTAAAGAAAGCATTTGTCAGATGTATACTGAGACTTCCTAAAACAGGTGGCTCTAAGTATACAGTAAACGTAGGCCTGCGTTGTACAGTGCAGTAGAAAAAAAGATAATTTCCTAGCAATTGTTCCCATTACTTTAATGGCATTTTCAAAATGATTTTGTAGTCCTAGAAATGATCTACTAAACTATATATCTTTTGCCTGTGTCATGGGTTTGGGTAATATCTTTGGTGTATTTTGTTGCAGAGAAAAATTAAATCACAAAGATTAAATACAAGGTAGAACGATTTCCAGATGGCCAGGCACGTACCGTTCGGAGTTTGGTTGCCTGACATTTTAGAATTTTGCAATCGCAAACACATTGGAAAGGGGTTCTTAACTGTGCCACACACCACAAGAATTCCCACTATGGTTAGCATATGCGTAATAAGTAAAATAGTACCTTTCCCATCAAACTTCAAACAGTAATTTAGATAATACTTAACCATTATGCTGTCATTGTCTAGCCAGAAATTAAATCCTATGCAATGTTCTTCTAGAACGGGACTTTAAATACTTCTAACATGTTCTTTGTCAAGTAAGGATGAAACATTTTGTGTCAATATCTGCTTTGGAGATTAGATTAGATTAATAACATAGAGAACTTCAAATCATAATTTTAAAAAAGGTAATTAAAGCTGTTGTAAAATGGTCACTTTAGCAACAATAATTCAAATTGCAAAAGCCTTTATATGGTGTGTTAATATAATGCAAGTAATTAACATTTATTATCATTATTCAAAATGGTTCTGGTAAATTTAATCATTCTGCTATCATGTATGCAGTATTTTATGAGGAGTCAGCCCATAAAAGAGATGTATTAATTTAAGGTAAAATTCACTTTTCTATAGCCCCAAGCAAACAACTTTGTTTCACAGTTTAAGTACATGTTCACGGCTGATTTAATGAAGCCCTAAGTGTGAAACATCAATTAAAGTCAAAATCTGGAAATTAAACTTTGGCCAAACCTTCTTCAGTTAATTAGTGTGATAGTCGAAATGTGTGCATATTTTTAAGATTTAGTGAATTAAAAAAATCAAAGATCAGGAAAAATACCTAAAACCTTCGCAATTTATATCAATTGCTCTGGGGTGGAGCTTAAATGATGAATTGTTTAGAACTTTTTTTATGTTTGTCCATGTTGGAGAATAAGTGTCATATGACACAGTGTCAGAAATGTGAAAGAACAATGAAATGTTAAAACCAAAGAGTTACAGTTAGTTAATGCTTTTTTATTATTATCCAATTTAGCCTATTCAAGCCCCAGGTTAAAATGTATCTGCATAATGAGCATAATGAGGTATACAGATAAGTATGCAGAGAAAAGTAATACTTCTGCGTGTGGGGATCAACTTGCTTTCCTATTGACTTTAATCCACTTTTAGATGACTCCCTAGTTTTTGAGTGTCTAAAGACTCTCATTATCTCTCGTTTTTAAGCCAATTGGTGACACTGGGAAGGAGCACTGTGAACTTTGACAAGAGACCGCGTTAGTAAAGTGTCCCACTAGACAGATTGCTCTGGGACTGAGTCATTCTGATAGAAGAATGTGTTTTCACAGACTCATCCATAAAGTCATAATAAAGTATACAATTAGATTGTCCGTTCTGCCTGCTTTTATTGTAATGTAGCATCTTAATCGTGTAAGATGAAGGTTGTGGGGGTGTTGACATGAGGGAAACTCCATTTGGGTGGGTCTGGGGAACTCCATGACTGCATCTTGGTTAATTAATTGCATTTATAAAACTCTTTTTATCCCAAAGGATTCCAAAGTGCTTTACATGTTAGGAGGAGACTCATTTCATCCACCCCTGAGTTGCAGCACCCACCCAGATGATGTACAGCAGCCTGGCTACACAGCAGCAGATCAGGCAAGAAAGCAAAGAATTCTTCACTCCTTCAGTTAAGAGTGATCTACTCAGTATACTCCAGACTGTTCAAGCCAAGGCAAGACTCTTATAAACGGACCTTTAGGATCTTTAATCATCAATCACTCGCAACATCAGTTTGACATTTGGACAGTGCCGTCCATCACCATACCGGGGGGATGTTGTTTGAAAATACTCATACCGTGCGAAGAGTTCATCGACTCACACATTAGAAGGCTGGTTTTCCTTAGAGATGTCCCATCCCAGTACTAATCAGGACCAGCCTTGCTTAGCCTCCGAGATCTAACGAGATGAACCTAGAAGGTGGTACCACTGCTGGAGGTGGCTCTATACAGTAAGTCTGTCTCTTGGAGCTGTCTTGTACCAGCTGCTCATATTAGAAGGTCATATAACTGTTTTTGCAGATTATTATTTTTTTGCCCCACATTGGAGTCTGTCATCTGCACCTTTACTATTTGTTATTTGCTTTCTGTTACAGTACATAATTAAAGGAAATAGTATAGGTGAAAGTCTTACAGTATATATATATACAATATAAATATAAAATACAATATAGTCTTACAATATAAAGACAATCATGCCAATTATTAAGAGACAAGATAGGATCTGTATTTCTCATTATTAAATCTCGTTTCTATTACTGGAGGGTACAATTTTGTTGTTTATTAATGTATGCCACATTAATGCTAGGGTGAAGCTGGAGAGTCCTACTCGAAAATTGTTGTCATCTAACCTACTGGATATAGCTAGGAAGTTTCACTTTATTTACAGAATGTACTGTAAGTATACCAACGAGTTGAGTCATTTAAACCCCTCAGAACATGCCTCTTCTATGCAGTTACTGTGTACGTCCAAAAAAAAGTCAAGAACGGATTAAAATTATATTCAACAACAGACTAGTTATCATGTTTGTTAGAAGGAAGACACTGCCGCCCCTTTTAAAAAATGAAATTTATAGTACACAATAAAAAAGTTAAATAAACAAGTGTTATAAGTACCAGACTGTACTTCATGGGAAATTTTAAAAATTATGACCTTTTTTTTAAGTTCAGGCTCTCGACTCAGAAGCCCTTTAGGGAAATGAAAGAAAAGTTAAAGTAAATTAAGTATATTTACATGTTGCAAATGTGCTTTCCTCCCAGAGACGTCCAACACCTGCACAAGCTGTGACACATAGCTTCTGGCTCATAGGGCCCCAGAGTTCAGTGCAGCAAAGCTCTCAGCTGCGCGGGTGACTCACAGTGTGTTCCTGGAACAAGTCGAGGGAGAGGAGGATGCTGTGGGAAGATGCTAACTTTATCATCTGGTCCGAGGTCGGCAGCAGATGGTACTAAAAAACTTGCAACACTACAGTTCCCACAATCAGCTGAAAATGACATGAAAGTCAAGCTTTGTCACAGCTCAGAAATGTCAACAAGGATGTGATGAAGTAAGACAAGTGCTATGCAAAGAAAAAGGCTTTCCAGATTGTTTCTGAAAAGTTTTTATTTAAAAATAAGATGTCCAATAAGATTTCTAGAGAGCCTTAATAGACCGTAAATACAGTATATGTGTGTGTGTGCAAAGGATATTCATAGCTTTTATAAAGAATGTATTCTCCTCACAGTTGTCTCAGGTAAACCCCCACCAAAATGCATTCTTTAAAGCATGGTGGGATCCAGTGTTGAAAAATCAACAGCTGCTGAAGGCAGCAGTAAAAAAAGATACTAATAGTGAAGTGATAGTGACCAGAACAGAAGCCAAGTAAAAAAAATAAATGCAAAGACATTAGAGAACTAGCTTTGCCTCAGCTTTGGTAATGCTAACTTTTGTAACTCACTCCCATCAGAATCAAAGGGACCTGCTGATCAATGTTACCTAGCTTTCAGCATAAAGGAGTAGTCGCTTTTTCAATGAGGAAAGCAGAATCTTGCTGAAGCATGTTGAATTTTTGCTCTGAATTTTAAATTTGGCAAGTCACCTTGACCCCTGCCTTATCCTTCAGCTGCAATTTGAGATTTGCTCATTCCACTGTCATTTCTCTGCATTTGTAATGGGATTGACCTATAGATAATTGGATTTGGATAGTATGGATTTGATCATATGAATAGCTGAATTTACCTCATGCAATGCAAAAAGCTTTGCAGACAGTGATCATGCCCAGCAGATCAAGATAGTACCACTCGGTAAAAGTAAGAATAAAGATAAAGAGAATCTGGAATGATATTTGCTCCCCTGCACAACACTGTAATCCTTAAAGGGGAACTACAGTGGCAACACAACATAATACACATATTAGTTCAGGTGGGTAGCTGCGTCAGCATATGTAGGCTGCAAAGGAACAAGTAATAGGTTTATTCCATGCTGAAAAAAAGAAGAAAGAAAACACAACGTTTCGGTCGTGGGGCCTTCTTCAGGTGTATAATACACATATGTCAAATACATGCAAAATTATGAATAAAAGCCCTAAAAAAATTACACATTTTACAAATTATTTTTTATGTTACAAAGGTGAACTGCAGTTTCTAACTTCTTCATTTATTCCTGCTGGAATAGGCAGCCTTACAGGGAATGTGGTTGGCTTACAAAGTGTGTCCCCTCTGGGTTGTATTACGCACCAAACCACCCCCTAGAGATTCCAAGAAAATGCAGATGAGACTGGAAAGGCGTGTGAAGTCCTTTCAATACTTTCTATAAGTTCAAACAGACTTTTCTTATTCATGTAAGGTTGTCTTACATGAAGGAGGTTTTCCTTACCCAATGTTTGGTTTCAAATGCATGTTCCCTGTCTGTTTTAATCTCCTTTATTGCAAAAAGGTTAAATAAAAATATGGAATCTGAATTGTATAAAAGATCAATTTTTAAACATAAAACCATATAATGTGATTTAAATTTCACTTTTTGAATTCCTTTAAAATTTGTGTTTCATACAGTATATCCTTGTTGTTTTCTCAGTTCTCTGAATAAGCAAAGAAACAAGCACTAACAGATTTATTAGTGTTTTTCTATTTTATTAGGAAATATTGTAATATTTTAAATATATATTGTAGTTTTGACTTCTAGAATTATTATATTTATTGTACTTCACAATTTCACCACCATAAGACATTTTTTTTTAAAATATAACCTCCTTTTGGGTGGTACAGGGGCACAGTGGTTAGCATGATTGGGCCCCTGGGTTCAAATCCAGATCTGGGGTGCTATCTTTTTGGAGTCTGTATGTTCTCCCCAGGTTTGTGTGGGTTTCTTCCACGTGCCCTGGCAGTCAAAAGACAAACCTGTAAGCTAATAGGCTTCTGGGAAAAATGGCCTTGGTGTGAGTGTGTGTGTGTGTTTTCTGTCTGTGTCTATGTGTTGCCCAGAGATGGACTGGCATCCCATCTAAGATGTATCCCACCAAGCGCGTATTGCTTGCTGGGATAGGCTCTGTCTCCTCCAGACCCTGACCCTTGGATGAAGTAGTTAGAAGATGGCTGGATTGATAATCCCCTTTTGTATCTTATGATTTATTTTTACAGTTCTTTTGTTGTTTAAGTTCTTGTTCTCAAATACCTCTCTCAAACAAAGCTGTATCCTTTTAGAAGTACCAGTTGTAAAAAATAAATCCATAACTTCGAACATTAAGCAGGACTTTTCATATTAGTTTACATTTCATAAGTATCCAACCTTGCTCCTGGAGAGCCACAGTCTAATTGATCTTATAGGCCAATCTAAATCAGCTGTTTTGTTAAGATTAATAACATTTGAAATGTATTGATCAGTTAAGGAAATTGTTCAATCAAGGGATTTCTGATCATTGTGGGCTCATGGATCTTCAGTATTTTTTTCTCCCAAATGATCTCTAAATTGTTTCAATAAAAAATGCCAGTTCAACTAACCACAGATAATTTGTTCCATGGATTTAGAAATTGTTGATTTAGTGGCAGCTTATAAAGCCTGGTTGCCTGGGACTCCCCAAGAAAAGGGTTGAAGATGCCTGTCCTTCAGAATTTCTTGTGATCACGTCTTAAATCTAATTTGAACAACAACACGGAACACTTCATAAACTGGCTTTTATTATATGACATGATTATTAAATTGCATGCTATCAAAAATGTCAGGTATTATTCTGTTGTCATAAGTATATTCACCTCACAGAAAGCTGGAATTAATGGCATAGAGCAGCGCACCAAAAAAAAAAACTGACTTGTTTGACAGCTCAGCTCAAGCAAGACTTGTCAGGAAGCCAGAAACACTTCTCTAGTCAGTGCCTTGTAAAACCGAACATATTCCTCGAGCCTTTTTTTTCATGTAAAACAAGTTGAATGTTCAATTATGCCAACAAGAAGCTCACGCTCAGCGCAGCCGTAACGCATCTCGGCCATTTTGTAATCCACACAGACTCCACATCCACGCTGGGGCTGCTATGAGGTACCCTGGCGCAGCTCGCCATCGGAAATTTCCGCTTTCTCTCTCAAGTCGGTACATTGCTCAGATGAAACAAATCCTCTGAACTGATTTTTTTTTTTCAGCTTGAGGTGTGGGTAGATATATTCCAGGGTCTTCTTAGGTCGACTGAGCTACTGTAAGCTAGTAGGTTGTCTGAGTCTGTCACATTTAGCAAGCCACAGCACAACTTAACACATCTGCTTCTTCCAGTAACAGAGGCATTGCAAAATAGACACACCTTTCTATCTTTTATCATTTTTTTTTACCTTTTTATATTTAGTATTACACTTCATGTATGCTTCAGCAGCCACAATACCTTTGTACTGAATATCATACTGTTGTATCAGTGCATGAGTAACACTTCAAGAATTATGCCGCATTAACCTCTTTTGCTAATTACAGGGAGCTCCAGGATCAATCACAGGCTGTTACAGGGTGGCCTTTGTATTGAAATGTCCTGGTCTGCCGTGTCTCTCTTTTTTCCGCACTCTACGGCTGACTGCGCTGCACATTTGTCTGCAGTTAACATACGGAAGACCTTTCACCGCACAACAAGTCTCATATCAAATCTGCTCCACATCCCAGGAGACATGTGGTAAAGACAGAAAACCACCGCTGCACCAGGCTGTGGGTGTTGTACTAATAAATTAGCTCAAGTGTTTATGCACTGCAGACATGGGAAGCTAGCAGGGAGATCTTGAGTCCTTCACACACAGGACACAGCACAGATGAAAGGAAGTGCAGCAGGCAGGAAACACTGGCAACTTGAGATGGCAGTGGGGTGATCGTGGGGCTGCAGAGGGTACAAAAGAAACCAAACTTCTTAACCCCGTCAGCTAAGGTGCCACATGAAACAACATGCTTCGATTCCCAGTAAGAATCCCAGTTTTAAAACTTCTAATAGTACTGTTATTTTGGACTCATTATGGTTTCAATTTTAAAAAAAAAGGTCTCCTTGCCAATGTGTCGTGTTGCGACAGGGTATTTAGTAATAATTGGTATGCTGTATTAACAAGGCCTTTAACATTGTTTCAGGAAGCTATAAATAACCGCTAAAATGTTTTCAATATACTTCTCTTTTCAGTGTCTGCTGTTTATCAGGGAGAAAGAATAACCCTTTTGCCAAAAAAGTCTTTTTCGCTTCCTCTTAAAATTCCAAACTACTGTGCAGCCAGATCCAGATGCATACAGTACATCAGGCTATTCCCTTTAAGTCATTCTTCTAAGTACCTAAAAGAAAGTGAATGACGGGGCTCATTCTAGTCCCCAGGCAGCACAGTGGCATAGTGGTTAGTGTTGCAGCCTCACGATGCTGGGGCCCTGGGTTCAATTCCACAACGGGGAGTTTGTAGCTTCTCAACTGTGTTCAGTACTCCAGTTTCCTCGCACAGTCCAAAGATTAATTGGCTTCTTGGGAAATTAGCCCCAGTGTGTGTGTCTTTCCCCTGTGATGCACTTGCATCCCATTCAGGGTGCTATCCAGCCTTGTGCCTGTTCCTTGCTGTGATTGACAAGGGGTCTCCAGCGACCCTGAATTGGATAGAGGTTAGAAAATGTATGGATGATAGTCCCCAGAGCAGTTTCTCCCCCCAAAAAATACATTGGAATACTTAGCAACAGACTTTAATTGCCTTACAATGGTTAAGAATTCTGCAGATTGCCTTTGATTCTGTTGTTTTGTCTATCTTACTGTGAAGGCTTTGATTAAGATAAACACAAAACTAAAAGCTCTCTAATGCTGTTTGGCAAATGTTTGTTCTCTAGTGTAACAATTGCTGTTTTCCTAAAATAAAATCCTTCCTCATCTATAGTACAAAACACCAGAAACTTTTAGAAGAAAATTACATTTAAGTAGATTTTATGCAGCGTTTATCCATTATTATTGAAAGCACATTGCTAAAAAGCCATGTAACACGTCTAATCTTGTGAATCTGGGAAGTTCACAAAAGTAATTTGTGTCATTAGATGGGTCAAATATAGTAACAAGAGAAAACACATCTCCGTGCATTTTTTTCTTAAATGAACTCTTATTAGTGACTAAATACCCTTAGTGATTGTTAAAGACAATTAGAAGCTCTCAGTCTTTGTCGTTCCCAAGCACACATAGTAAGCACATTAAACGAAAAACCAGGAAACAAAACCTTTAATTGTCACGATACTGCATGAGGTCGGTAAATTCTGTACCACACTGATGCAAGTATATCAAATTGGACACGACCATTGTTCGAAATCCTTAACCCCACACCCCAGCTGCTAAAGATAGAAAAAGCATGCTGTGAGACAAAAAGCGCACAATCTTCCCTTCTGTGCTGCACTCGGTCTCCTGTGGGTCCCAAGGCAAAGCACGAAGCAGGAAATCCTTATTTAAGTTATAGAATCCTGCTTCAGCCTGATAAAATCAGCCCACCTGGTAGTGACGATATTTATTATGATACTTCTTCACCAGCACTGTAATTATTGTTGTGTGCACTCATCGTTGTGCTCTAATATTTGTTTTTAATAACCAGATTTTGTTAATTTATTTGGCTGATGCTTTTACCTATGGAGACTTACAGTTGTACCCGTTAACAATTTCATTGGGCATCTTATTGGAGCAACCTGAGTGAATCACTTTATTCAAGTTGATGATAGCTGTGTCCCACCCAGGATTTTAGCCTGTGGACCAGAGCCCTAATCACTAATCCACATGGCTGGTCTTGTGAACTTACCAGAAATTGGCATAGTAGAGTTAAAGACTTAGCTAAGTTGAAACAAAAAAATCCAGTGCCAAGTACATTATGTTTGTTAGGACCAAGTACAATTTGTTTAGGAACACGTAGAGGCAATATGAAGCATGAAGGAAAGAAGATCGAAAGATTGCTTCATTTTCCAGCTCCTTCTCACTTTCTCCCCCACACCTGAAGACCCCCCCCCACCCCCAGCCAAAATGTTATTTTCTCAACTTTCTCATTTTCCGAGTGGAATTAACATCTACGTGGTCCTTTGCAGCTTCCCACCCTGACATCTTTTGTCTATCTTACTTAATTAAAATAAAAAAACAACCCCCCCTCTTTGTGAGTCATGAGATTTCTTCATTGGTGGAAATTTCAACCATCTCTTTTTTATTTTGACTGCGAGGCAGATGGCGTTAAATTACAGCTCAGTGTCAGTTTGCTTCTAAGATGATGTCGTCTTTTTTTCAGAGCTGATTCAGTCAGGCTGTGAGGCCTGAGCTAGTCAGAAAGGAGGGTGGGCTGACGTTGATGTCATTTCAGCACCCCATCGCAAGACACAGGTGAAGGAACCTTTGACTGTCAACCATAACCCATGTAGAGTGGGCTGGAACCTCCGTTAGCTGCATTTTATTAACCATACAATTCCAATACATAAGCACGTCATCTTCTCCTCTGGTTCAAACTGAAACCATGACCCATTGCACTAAATAAAATGATACAACAGAAATAATTTTATATTTTTTTAAAATAAAATGCATGATCTCTGCATTACGGTTTAGAGGTTAATAGCGTACTGTTACAGCTTTAGGTTACTGAGAAGTGTCTCTTGGATTTGCGACCCTTGGCAGGGTAAACACTTCTAACTTCAAAGCAGAGAGGATGTTTGCTGAGGTCTGTGGGGGTCCCCTGAGCAGAAACAATTGTAACATTTACCTTAGTATACCTAGGTAAGTTGTGGGTTAATGATTGTCGAAGAGCAGTACAGAAACAAGCAATATAAGATCACATTATAAAGCACAGGAGAGGAGAAGGAGAGAAGCAGAGAAGAGAGAGGGGTCCAGAGGAGCAAGGACCTGAAGCTTGCCCCAGGTGAGAGCCCCTACTTTTTGATCATCCAAACCAAATCTGACAGGAGCTCAGTATTTGAACCTTGTAAGAGAGAGCTATTCTGTGTTTTTAGGGAAATTGGGTTTCCTGGGTAAAAGATACCTCAGTTAGAAACATCTTTCCTGCTTAGGGTGCATTTGTATGGATAGGGATGTAGGCTCCCATTTATTTTGTGGCATCCGGGGTACAGAGAGAGAGGTTTAACTGCAGGATGCATTGTATTTAGTTAGAAGGCAGCTCGTCTCTTATGTGGCCTCCGTAGGCATTATGAGTTTAAATATGCTTACAGCATATACTGTTAATTGAGAAGGACAGAGCATTCAATGTCCCGCACAACTCAAAAGAAATGAAGAACAATGTTCAGAAGATGTCAGGCAGCCAATATCAAAACAATCCATATTGAAGTAATAAAGGTAAATATTACATACCACAAACTTATTTTCAACAATTATGTTTAATAGCAGGTGTGAGCCTGGTCAGTACCTGGATGGGAGACCTCCTGGGAAAAACTAAGGTTGCTGCTGGAAGAGGTGTTAGTGGGGCCAGCAGGGGGCGCTCACCCTGCGGTCTGTGTGGGTCCTAATGCCCCAGTATAGTGACGGGGACACTATACTGTAAACAGGCACCGTCCTTCGGATGAGACGTAAAACCGAGGTCCTGACTCTCTGTGGTCATTAAAAATCCCAGGGTGTTTCTCGAAAAGAGTAGGGGTGTAACCCTGGCGTCCTGGCCAAATTTCCCATTGGCCCTTACCAATCATGGCCTCCTAATGATCCCCATCTATGAATTGGCTTCATTACTCTGCTCTACTCCCCACTGAGAGCTGGTGTGTGGTGAGCGTTCTGGTGCACTATGGCTGCCGTCGCATCATCCAGGTGGATGCTGTACATTGGTGGTGGTGGAGGGGAGTCCCCATTACCTGTAAAGCGCTTTGAGTGGAGTGTCCAGAAAAGCGCTATATAAGTGTAAGCAATTATTATTATTATTATTATTATTATTATTATTATTATTATTAATATTTAATAATACATTATATTTAGACACAGTGCCTTATAACTTAATTGCACATCTTGTGGAACTATAAAGTTGCCATTGTTAGAAGCTGACTCTAATGTCAGAAATAATGCAGAACTGTTGTGTGTGTCTGTGTATATTATTATATTTGCTTTTTAATAAAAAACATTGCATGTTGGAAAAGTGATTTTGCACCTGTATTGGTGAATACACATATCACGCACTACTGAGACTTCATTTGGAATTCTGTTTAATTCTGATCACTACACATGGACCTCTCTGCCTGAGGAAAAACAACCAGAATAATGTCAGGTCTGAAGAGAATGTCATACAGCAAGTCATAAAGGAACTGAATGCCTCTAGTTCCGAACAGGAAAGATTGAAAGGGAACCCCATATAAGTACCCCAGATCCTGACAGGCATTGAAAAGAGTGAACCCCATGAATTGTTTTATGTACTGTATAGCAGTACAGTTAGAACTTGAGAGCAGAACTGGAAATTACAAAGTACTGCATAGAGGACCGTGAAACAGGTCACATTTTCTTACCCAAAGAGTGGTGGTGACTTAAAGATAAATTGTCAAGCCACATCGTTTGAAGCCAGTTCTTTAGAACATTTGAGAAACAGCTGGATAAAAGCCACAAAGTTATTAGCCACTGAATGAATACAAAGGGTTGATTAGCGCCTTCTCCTTTGCAGCCTTCTTTTGTATTTATGCTCTGAATTCCATTTACGAAATGAAGTTCATCCATACATTTTCACCAGTTTAGGCTTGCAGGGGAGCAGGGGCCTATCCCAGCAAGCAACAGGTGCAAGGCAGGATACACCCTGGAAGGAACATGAGGCCATTGCTGGGCACACACGCTGGTCAATCTTCCCCACAGCCAGTTCATCTACCAGTATGTCTTTGGACTGCAGGTGAACATCAGAGCACCCAGCAAAACCCACAATCCCACAATCACAGGGAGAACATACAAACTCTGCAGAGATACAGTAGCACCCTAAGAATTAAAACCCAGGGCCCCTGTGCCACTGTGCTACCCATGGAGGTCCTGTTTAGGCCGAATTTTGTTCATATTTATTGACAAGAAACAAGAAGACATTTGCCCTCAATGGGAAGGATGGTGTATTTTAGTTCGTAAACTGCAAAATCTCTTTCTCCGAGTTTTAAAATAAATCCTCACTGACCTGTGTCCATCCCTTACCTACTGAGGAATCCTAGATGTTCCTAAAATACTGTACACAAGAGGCAAAAAGGCAATCTATATTTAGATAATTCAAATTGAGTCTTTACAGAGTTTACATTCCAGAGCTGCATGCACAACTGGATCAACTCTGTTACTGTATATATCAGCAAAAAATCTTATCTCGATGATGCTAATTTATCTGTTTCATTAACAGGACACATATTATGTTTGTATAACTTTAATTCAGAGTTGATATTAGTCATACACAGCATACTAAAGACTGATTTGGGAAACTGATTTGCGTCGTTAAGGTTAAGTCATTGCTGGGCAGCCCTGACTGTGGGAATTATTTTTTACATCTGGTAAGAATAAAACGTGTTTACTTTCAAACAAGCAGGATATCCGCACCAATTCTGATTAAAAAATAGACTGCTGCCAGAGAAATTGAGTCCCAGAATAAAAATTGTAAAGAAATAAGTGCAATTGTGTATCACCGATTTCTCATCTCCTTACATCTTTAACACTCAAGTCGACTTCTTGACCATTCTTTTTCAAGGCAACTGATGGTTGTTTTTTAATATGATGGCCTCTTACTATGAACCCATTACTTGTGAGAAATGACTGGAGGCATTTCTGCTATCATGAGATAGTTATATTCCTGGAAAACAGCGCATGATAGAAAATTGCATTATGGAAACCATTGGTTCAGGGTAAAGTAAGAGGTTATGGGATAGAGAGTTCAGATTCAAAATAACACAGGTGTTTTTTTTCCAAAGTATGTGACCTAATTATTATTTTGAATGCATTACTTCTATGTAATACGTGTATTTGTTATCATTTTAAACAGAAAACGGTTTAAAAATAAATAAAATAAGGCATAATATGCATCGGTTTTTACATTGCTAAACGAGGAGAAATTCTGCATTGGAGGAGGGTGAGTCAATATTTTTCATCACAAATTTTTTTTAACAATACACACCACTAAGCCCAGTAGTGCGAAGGATATCACATGTTCTTTCCTTTCTCTCGTATCACTTCATAACCTCAAACTTTGTTTTCTAGAATAGCTTTCCTTTTTCTTTTTCACTTGCAAATAACGTGCACTTGTGCAACTCTTTATGCCCTTCCTGCTCATTTAACACCAATATTTCTATCAGTGTTTCCAAAGAATGAAAATATAGTGGCTAAGCGCAGATACACAGCCTTATTTTGTGTGCAGGTTAAAGACTGACACCCGTGTGTGATAGGATGCCTATTTTATTGTGTCCTAGAAAAGAGTGCCTCTGCTATCTCTTCAGACTGTACATACATGTACAAAAGTATATACTGTAGCAGCATTAAAATTTAAAAAGACTTTCTCCTTGTGGTCTTCAGTGTTATTTGTGTTGAACTAAAGTTGCAGTCTTAGCATATTCTTTATTCTTTCCTTGCATTTAAAGAAAATAGATCAACTAGATAATGAATGTGGACAAATATTACATAATTTATTCTAAATCCTTGAAAGCAGATGGCTTTCTGAGAATAGCTTGTTGGTGTTAACTAAGAAAAATGCACAAAAAACAGGTCTAAATATGACTATAGAATTTGTGGTGCATTCCCTACAGTTCCAAAAATTCTTTAGTACTTGTTGGTAAAATTGAAAGAATTTGATAAATCTTTATGATACCACAAGATCAAAAACGGCTGTCATAAAGCAGAGGAACAAGTAGACACTCTGTGCAAATTCATTTTGATTGCTGAGATTAGAATATGAACACATGGAATTAACCTCTGCTTTTTCTCTGACAAAGCTCCCCACTTGCACCTCTGAAATCATGTAATACCCACAAAATGCAATGTCTGTATGAATTTCTGGCATCTTTGATTTTATTGAATTTTTATGGAGGACAGGCCGCCTTGCTCTAAGGCCAGCAGCATGGAGCCTCACTGTCTTGTCACTGATGCGGGCATTGTGTCTGCCGGCAGTTTCAGCAGCAGTACGGGCAGCAGATCTGTAACGATCTCTCAGATGGACCAGACTGATGTGTCGGTCCTGCTCTGGTGTGGTCAGTCGAGGGCGACTGGATCTTGAACAGTCCTCTGTCCTACCGGTCTGCTGAAACCTTCTCTGCAGTCGGGACACAGTGGAGCGGCTTACTCCATAGTGTCTGGCAACGCTGGCACATGACATGCCTGCCTGCAGCATGCCAATGGCCCTCTCCCTTGCTTCTGGTGACATTCGAGGCATTATGGAAGTGTGGCCTTTTTCTTGCAGTGACCTAAGGTTTGAATTGAGACCTTTTTAAAGGTGACCTGATCAGGCACTGTTCCACCCGGACCTCGTTGGGTAAAAGTGCACCTAACGAGCTTTCGTGCGATTGGCAAGTTGCAATACCTCACTGCACAAGCTGTTTTGTTGGTCAGAGGGCTTTAAACAAATTGACATTTTTTTGTGAAAGTACATAAGCTATATGATAACTACAGTATCCTCATTCCAGAAAATGTTGTGTGTCTTTTTTCCATCAGTATATAATGTTAGGAATGGCTTATGCTTCATTTGATTGACTGGGTTATATAAAGTAATATAGTTTATCTATGGATGTACCTTAAAAATAGAAAAACTTACTGTTCTGGCTGTTCCAACACCTTTTTCTTAGAACATGTCATTAAGAATGCTAGCCGTTTTGATTTAAAAAAAAGTGGAGTGATAAAAAGTGTGTTTACCGTCACGTGAGATGAATTTAAAAAAATATTTTGACAGACGATACCTCAAAATGAGAGTATATGCAGTATTATGGTGTTACATGAAAACGGCTGGGAAAGGATTGAAGAGATTTTTGTTTTACGAAAGTTCTAAAAAGCATCTTTGTAAACTGTGATTACTATGAACAGGTTCAATAAAAAAAATCCCAACAGCTATGCCATACAAAACATATGCCACATAAAAGATAATCACTCTGTCTACATTTCTCAAAAAAGAGACACAGAATGTTGAGCACAACACTGGCAGGTTTGGCTGTAGCTTGTGCCAGAGATTGTTGTTTAACTCAAAAGTTCTTTTTGTGTGCTACTGTTTAAACCAGCCCTGACACTATATTCTAAATTGCTAATCTGGGAGAAAAATCCCAAATGTCTGTTTTATTGCATTGTTGACACCAGCTGCTGTTTTTTTAAGTACTTTTAAATACTCATCTGAGAGTTAACTTGTATTTGAGAATTAATGAAGTTATTCAAGGGGCTTTTTTTTCTGGCTGCATCTTTAAGCCACAGACTTAACAGTTTTTTTTTCTAAAAATCAGACAGCTGGTGGAATACTTGCCAACTGAAAGTTTTTTGAAAGGCGCTTACACATGTAATTGCATTATTATTATTATTATTATTATTATTATTATTATTATTATTATTATGTTTGTGGTAATATTGATTCACTCAGGAAATAAGGGCAGTGGTCCATCAAACTGGTTTTCTGTCTTCCATCTCTCAATCACTGCCTGTAAACTGTGGCTTGTATTACAATGAAACAAGCTATTTAAAACCATGTAGTTGCAGCCATTACCCAAACCTCATTGAAGAAACAGCTGGATAAGCTGGATGGACTACTCCTAGTTTGGGTAGGATGGGTTTCTCCTTGGGAACATACGATTCTGTAATATTTTGGTTGGGGCACTATATATATACAGTATAACATAAATAAATACATAAGTGTATAATGTGACATGTCTATACATATATTTATTTTAATGGTGCTAATAACAGGGTATGAAATCCTCAGCTATCACATTGTGTTAGGTGTCCAGCACTTGATTTGTTAAAGCCTTCTTTGCCTATCATGATTTGCATTTACATTAGGATTGTTGTTGTGCATCGCAGTGAACCAGAAAATGTACAGAAACTTACTTTCCCCCTCAGGTTATTCTTACTGTCTGCTTTCCTTGTTTGCTTGTTTTGATTTTAATTATGGCAGATGTTGAAAAACAATTCCAACACTACAGGAATTTCAGTATACCATGTTCCTCATTCGGGCTGCACTGTGACCCAAGGGTTGGCTTTGCTGCCTCACAGTGCTGGGGCCTTGGCTTCCATTCCTTACCTTCTCCCCTTACAAGCTTTGCATGTTCTCCTCCTGTTTTCTTGGGTTTTCTCCAGTTTCCTTCCACAGTCCAAGGGCATACTGGTAGGGTAATTGGCTTCTGAGAAAATTGGCCCTGGTGCGAGTGTGTGTCCTACAATGGACTGCTATCCCATCCAGGATGTACCCCGCCCTTCGTCAGAGGCTTAGCCTCTGTCTCTCCAGTAACTGTGAATAAAGCAGCTAGAAAATGGGGGGACACAAGCACTTATCTCACACTGAATGAAATGCCAAGATGTGAAAGGCGGAGACGTCACAGGGGGCCTCTCGCAGAACGCCAGTACAAGGTGTGAGAATGAGGAAAGAGGAAGCCTGTCAGCATGCAGAAGCCCATTACAAATTACAAAGAGCACCAAGGACTATTAGCGGATACCAAACGTCTCACAAGAAAAAGAACTATCCAATAAATAATACACTGCAGTTTTATTTAAATAGGAGACTTCATTTTATTTTACATAATTTTATTCTGAGTCAACATGAAAGTTGACTCAGAATAAAATTGCAATAGCAATTTTGCCTTTGCAATCTAGTCTTTGCAATCTAGTGGAGCAGGAGGTAGAGGAAAGAGGAGGCTTAGTGATATATCAAAGTGACATAGAAAACAAGGTGATATATTTTCTACATACACATAATTGCAGACATTTATTTAGTTCTCAAATGTGTGTTTTCATTGTTTTAAATCCAACACATGCTGGCGATTCTTTATACAAAAATGCGATACTGACACCAGCAGGGATAAAAAGATTTTCTGTTTTACCCTGCAGAGATTTTGCAGTCAATTGGCACTCCCTGTTAAAGAAAAAATATCTCATTACTGCAGGATAGTATGTGTTTGATTGTGGCAGCTCCAGTGTAGATGCGTGTGACAGTGTGTTTTCTACTGAGATATCTGAAGAGCCTGAGGTAAAACAAATGAAAATTCCGACAGGCACCTGCAGCACCTGGTATATTTGCATTTCCTAATTGCAAATTCATTTAAAACTGACTCTGTTTCACAAGCCCCTTTAAAATCTTTGACAAGTTATGCTGTGATGGGGGAAGGAGTAAATGCAAAACTGACAATACTTGCATGTCAGAATCCTTACACATACTGATGCAGAAAAATCTGAAGATTTGTTATCTGTACGCATTTGATGGTTTGGTTTTTCAGTACAGAAAGTTAATGCAAGTTAATACAGTAGCGCCTTGCAAAAGTATTCAGACTCTTCCTGTGGTGTCCCATTTGATGAAATTACAAAATGATGTCTGCACATATTTTTAAACTTAATATTTTATTTAAGTATTCAGACCTGTGAATGCAATATTTGGTTGAAATATTGCTTCAAGCTGCTTGAAGATCACTTATGGACTGGAGTTTTCAAGTCTTTCCAGAGATTATAATTACAGTCTTATTCAAGACAGGACCTTAACTGGGCAACTCAAGGGCATTCACTTTCTTATTCTCATATACTAATCATTATTAATTGCAAAACTGGAAATAATATGCAGTAAATGTGGCAATAAAGTAATACATTATAGCATCATAGGAGAATTCCAGATATAGTTAAATGGGATCAACGTTTATGAAATACACTACTTCTTTAAAAAATTACTTGAATAGCTGTCTGAAGAACCATTGCTTAGATAGATAAATGGCCATTTTAAATTGCTTAAAATGCTTAGTAGTTGAATGAAAAAAGATATAAATAATGTACAGTCCAAATAGAATTTGAAACTAGTGACTTTTGACAGAATTCTGAGGCTGGTGAAATTGTATGAGCTATATATCTATAAAACTGTTATTTTTTGTACTGATTTTAAGGACTTCACAAACAGTGTCTGTTTCGTGAAAACTATGACAGTCAGTTCATGGAGAGAGGGGTTCTGTTATTTTTAAGTAGGAAATTGATTTAATGCAGGTATAGTAGTCGCAAAATGAAAATGTGCTTTTTTTTCCATTAGAGTCCTAATCTCATTAAAACCTAGTGATTCACATTTCCTTTTATCTTATAAAACAAAAGTATAGAAAAGACAAGATCTTATCCTTTCTCATACCACAGATACAAAGACATGATTCATTCCTTGCAGGTCGTCTGCTTTTTACCACAGTGGTTGTTTGCAATCTGCACTTTGCTTTCTGCAAATGTTTCTACTTGCACGGTCAGATAAAAGCATGCGGGAAGCTGTAGATGTCAACTTCTCATCGAAATAAAATACACCAGTATTTGTGCTTCATAAGTAAAACTGATCTGTTCACTGGGTGTGGAGCATGGGGCAAAGTGCCTAACTGTTTAAATTAATGCGTAAGTGGGAAAAGCACTTATTTAAAGCTGCACATAAGCCGAAGGGGAAAAAAATCTGCACTCTCAGAGTAGAGTACAAAATCATCGGAAAGCCAGACTGAACACTTGTTTCATATTCAGAACTACATAAGTTTAAAGAAAGCTTTTAGAAAGAAAAGCTGTAAACCATGGGAAAACTGTACTAAAACATAGTAAAAAAGTAAGGAGATTTAAGAGCTTTATCATCCAATTTACCTTAATCTTTCAATCGTGCATAAGAAAAAAACAGACCAAAAATGTACACAGAGCATGCATGCTTCTGAAATTACAATATTTCCCAAAATGAATGATGGCAGGCTTTCAAACTTGAATTATTCAGATCCAGTAAGGCAAATTGGATCTTCTTAAGAATCTCAATTAAAATGTTAAAATTGTGCACTAGACATTGTTATTCCCTAAAAGACAAAGACACATTCAGTGTGGTCAGTACTACACGCACCACTTTCTATGTCCTGAAGAAGCCCTGTAAAAGGTTCCACAGCTGAAATGTTGTGTTTGTTTTCTACTCTTTTCAGCAGGGAATAAACATTTATTTGTTCCCTTACATTCTATGTCTACAATTGCATCTTCTTCTGCATTCAAAACCTTTTTTATTATTTATGCTATTTTCCTTACCTTTACCTTGTTTCTCCTTTTTTGAGAAACACTTTGTGAAGTAACCTTTAAAGGCTCTATATTATTATAGTTCAGGTGGGTCTTCACACCTGAAGAAGGCTCCACAGCCGAAACGTTGTGTTTTCTTTCTTCTCTTTTCAGCATGGAATAAACCTATTACTTATTCCTCTATATTATTATTATTATTATTAACATGATTATTAACATCTACAAAGCCATATCGCTGTATTCCAATAGAGCTGGAGGTCCCTTTAGGATAATTAATGTTACTCTTACCCAGTCTGCAATAGATATGCACCAGCACTGAAATGAGCGTTATATTACAGATATTTTAACAACGATATCTGGTAAAGCAGGTATTCTCCCTGGGGCGAGTTGAACTGGATTCACTTTTACTTAACCCACAAGTGTGAAGATTTACAGTAGCAGCAGGACATGTAGTTAATAGGTGTTACTGTAAACATTATCAGCCGTCTCGGCACTCATGAACTCGAAAATGAGGATGCAAGGCGTTAAGGCTTTACTTGACTCTATGAGGAGGCCCATTTGAAAAGTGTAAATCTCATTAAAGAAAACAAACAAAGGTCACTCTTAAAACATCCAGATGAGTAGTAGTAGATGTAGTTTAACATTCCCCATTGCACTCCAGCTAAAAGTTTTGTTAAGATATACTGTAGGTTTAGATATTATGTCTCTCGGGAAATATCACCACCAAAAATAAAACTGAGAATGCTTTTCACCTAAACACAAATCCTTTTAAATAGGCATAGAGCTGACAGGAACCAAAGAGATTTTTGAAACATGAAACAATTTGCCAATGACAACAACGGCTAGCAAATGACTATATAATGCAGTCATGTGCACAAGCTGATCAAATAAGTACATCTTACAACATTTCTATAGACAGTTTTGACGTCCTACAGTGTTTCCCCCTTTTCTCAGCCAGTCTGCATTAAAAAAAGCAATGACTGATACCAGACCTTTGCTTCACATAACTTTATACAAACTGTTATGTCACTTCTGAGCTCGCTGTGAAATAAATCGCTTCTCAGAAAGTAGAACAGCTAGAGGGAGAGAGATGCGGGACATAAAATGGACAGAAATGGACAGAAAGAGGACGTGAACCCCTGCTTTTAAATTACACACACTTCTCTTTGATGTCATCAATAGCCAGGGCTCAGCCTTACTCTTGGAGGAATAAAAAGAGAATGCCCAAAAGTACATGGAATTGCCCATTGTCCATACTTCCTTGTGGCTGGAGGATATCAATGGACACCATGAGTTATTAAAACATCAGATCTGAGGTCAGAAATGCCACAAAAAATGGTTCCTCGGGACATTTCACTCTTTACCACAGTCATGTAGCTGATCCCTGTGAAAGCTGTTGATGGACAGAGTGAGTCAGTGCACAAGCTCTCCTGGTTTGTCACATGATTATGTACACAAGATGTACACAAGATGTTCGCACAGATTTAATAACAATGGTATGACAGGTGTCAAGCACGACCTTGGACAATCGCCCATCATTACGTCACACAAAAAAGGGCACTGATTGGTCTATATGGGTTCAGTACATTAAACCCATAAGGTCAGATTTTGTTGAGATACAAAATAACTGAAATTTAATAAGATACATTTATATAGTCTCCATACATAGTCTTTTTTATATTCATAAATCTTCCTTCTTTTGAATGTATATAGTTTTGTTAAAAAGTTATATAATTGTAAAAAACTAGGGGAACAAACAGGAATTTGTGCCTGCAATGTAAGGCTGAATAATAGTTGTTCATATGTAAAGTGGTTTTGTTTTGTTCTCTAAAATATAAAATATAAGAAAAAGGGCACTGATAAGGCAAGTTCAAGAAGACCCACGTTAGAGCCTATCAGGCATTGCAGAAACAGCAGGCATAAGTGAATTACAATTATTTGTAATCCGTCATGCTATGTAGCCAAGACATAGCGTTTGTTTGACTGCAGCATGAATAAACCAGAACATTTCCTGGGATCCTGAACTACATCACTGCTGCGAGAACAGTGTCCTTCTCCAATGAATGCAGATCTCTGCTCTCCAGCACAGGCTCATTGGTGGATGTAGAGAAGGACAGGAAGAATTCCAGCCACTTCGTTTGGAGAAAAGAGTCAGATGTGGTGGTGTCAGTGCCATAGTGCAAGATGCCATCTGGTACGGTGAGTGGTTAAGGGTATTTTGAAAGCTGTTGGCCAATTGCTCTTCTACAGAACCAGCTCTTACCACAATGGAGAAGTGCTTTACTGTCTCGCATTTATACATTTCAGGACAATGGTACCACTGGCCCCACAGCAGAAACAACACAATCCACAGAATATGAACCTCCATTCAACAAATAGTATATAGGACCGTCTAGGCAGGGAGGTAAGGTAACATGCCAGCTGTCCATCAGTTAAAGAGTGGTAGAAGAGCACACTTCTTTATACAGTAAGTGGCCCAAGATTTTATTTAAAGGCTGTTCAATATCAAGTCAAGTCACATGCAAACATTATCCAATACAACTAAACACTAACAAAATGCATGGATTGTATACCTTTATCTAGCATATTTGCTGTCAGTGCTATGTTGGGTGTCCATTTTATTCTGCCAGTGCAGAATTGTAATTGCCTAATAATGGTCACACTGTTAGGTGTTTGTCTTTTCTTTACAAACACCTAACATATACAGCAACACAATAATATTACACCTTCAGACCCAATTTCACAACAAAGTAAATCATGTGAGAATGTCACAGCTCACATTACACCTCCCTAAATGAGAATGTAAACACTATTGAAACAGTTAAACAAACATTTTGGCCTAGGATTTAAAATATACACATATTGTACAGATAATATTTGAAGATATTCTGATATTAAGGGTTTAGACTATAATCACTAATTTGTGTGCTCATATGAGTTGCTTTTTTTAAAATTGTACCAATGCAGCAAATTGCAAATATGCTTGTGGTTTTAATTTATCTGCGAACAGTTTATTAACATTACTGGAGCTCTTGCAGTACTACAGTGGAAACAAACTCAGATTTTGTAAAAATAAGTCTGTGAATAGCAGGCTCTTTCAGGATTCATAAATTTACATAACCTACACGCTTTTGATTGCAGTAACTAATACCGGTCACCAAGTACAATAATACTTAACCATAAGGGAATAAAGATTGACCATTGAGTCAGAACTTGGTTAACAGGTTATCAAGGTGACAAAAGAAACTATCTGTGAAATGTTCTGCCACAAAACTGGTTAAGTAGTCTCTGATGTCCCTGAACTGACTAGACTGACTCAGATGTATCTCACAGCTGGTACTGTATTAACTGTCTTCGTATATACTTGAGATACAGGAAGCAAAAATAATTTTACACCTTTTAAAAATAATTTAGTGTACAACTTTTTATGCCTTAATCAAACAATACACCGTCATGTAACTGTGACTCCTCAAAGTTGTGCAACCCAAATTTTGCAACGTGTCAAAATTTTCCATGACCTTAGAATTACTTATACCACCTAACTTTTGCTAGGCGTGATCGAGTAATCACCACATTCAAAAAAACAGAATGGAGATTAAAGTATTTTTAATGCACATTTATTAAGGTGACAGGTTTGGTGCAGAAGTTAACACTGCGACATCATTCACAACCATTGATACCAAGATAAGGATTTTTGCATACTGAAATTACTTTGCTGTTTCAATGTGTACTGTGCTTCACCACTGCACACATAATGCATGGCTTAACAGATCTCCAACATTTTACAAAGGCTTTAGGTTTGGAGACCTCACAGACCACTCCATCCTCCAGAGAGTTCTCTCTTCCAGTAGCAGAACTTGCACAATGGCAGAAAGTATTGTCATCAGCAAAATGACATAAGGAAGCAAAATGGCAAAATGAAGCAGGGGCGTATGGCACTCGCAGTAAGTCTCACAGTTTGGTCAAGAATTCTATTTCTGTATCTCACACATGTCAAATGGACCTTTGCATCAAACATGGAATGGCCCTCCCACTCCTGTTTGAGTTGTTGACTGGTGAAATGGATTGGCCTCCAATCATACAAGACCCACAAGACATGCTCTTGGTCCCGGTCTCAGCTTCTTCTGTAAACGACGCTGAGTAAGTGGAGCCCAAGTCACCAGCCTGCTGGATCTCAGTCCTGCATCTGGGATACTTCTCTCTACCTGCTGTATCAAGGGATCACCTCAATCATGTCACCTGTCGGCTTTATGATAGGTGTGGCTGCAAGATGGATACATTCTACAGTAGGTACCCCCCGGACCATCAACCTGATCAGGAACTCCCGCCGTAACAACCGCATTCCTCTGGTGCTTCCTTACCACCCTAACACACTTCCTATCCCCAGGACCATTAACCACAACTTTTCCATCCTACAGGATGATCCCTCCATTGGGGCCCTCTTTTCTGATCGCCCTATCATCTCATATCGCCGACCACCTAATCTGCGTAACCTCCTTGTTCACAGCTCCCTTGACCGCCCTCAACAACCATCCACACCAGGCACTTTCCCTTGCAACAGAGCTCGCTGTATCACCTGCAAATACACAGCCACCACCACACTCATTCAAGGCCCCTCAGGACAATTCCGGATCACCCAGACAGCATCTTGTACCTCCAGCAACCTTATTTACTGTATCTCTTGCAGTAAATGCCCAGCCATCTACATTGGAGAAACAGGAAGGAGACTCGGAGACCGTTTCAGAGAACACGCCAGGGCTGTAAAGATTAAAGATCTCTCCAAGCCCATTGTTTCTCATTTCACCTCTGACGGCCACGACCACTCTAATCTCTCCGTCTGTGTTCTCAAAGACGGTTTTCCAAACTCATACATCGGAAAGACCACCGAAACTAAAATTATTCTGCAGCTAGGATCACACCTTCTCCCTTCCCTTAACGACAGACTACTGTTCTTTTCATTTCACACCTCTCTGCACCCATTCTGACTTCACACCTCTTGATTGGCCTCTCTTTCTGTCCCCTGCTCCCGCCTCTCACTCCTCCTCCCTCCCAACCTTTGTTCTCCCGCTACTTTACCTTTGCCTACTGCCCTGTCTCTCTCACACCTGAAGAAGGCTCCACGGCCGAAACGTTGTGTTCTCTTTCTTCTTTTTTTCAGCATGGAATAAACCTATTACTTGTTCCTCTACAGTAGGTGGCAGCACAAATGGTTCAGCAATGGTGCCAGTAATGGTTATTTTTGATACTGTTAACCATGGCATCCTCCTGGACTGCCTGGAAAATAAATATAGGGATCACCAGGACTTGGGTTTCTTTAGCTGGATCCTGTTCTGCTACTAGGAGTCAAATCATAAATTGTGGCTAGTTTAAACCTGATGTTGTCCCAATTCCTCAGGGTGTTCCAGGGGATTCTGTGCTGGGATCTGTGCTATAAACACGTTAACTACTGATCGTAGTATTCGCCATCATAGACGAATACATACTGTAGGTTTGTGTCTGACGTTAAGAAATAGAGGCAAAAAATATTTCTTAGATAAATTATGAAATTACTAAGTTCATGCACAGAGGCTCCCAACATCAGCTTCACAAAGTTGGTGACTTCAGAGTTCTTGAAAGTGATGAACCCAAACCTTGGATGGAAGTTAGACACCTTAGTTAGAAGAGCTTTGGCTGTTTGCTATTTTTGAAGCTCTGATTAGGAACATCACAACATAACCCTGCTTGCTCTGACTGTTGCTCTTCCTGTCTGATACTGAAACATATTGCTTCATGTCAATATTTCATTGATTATAAACAAAAAGGGGGTCCAACCAAGATATTAAATAAGCTTCACTATGCCAAGTATTCATTAGCACGTATACTATCTCAAAGTGCTCTCTGCATCAACAATAATCCCATCCTCTGATCCCCAGTGTGAACTATGATTCATTGGTTCACTGAATGGGACATCTTCAGATTATTTTAAGAAATTACTGCATGAATAAAATCTTAATATGAAATCTCGTCATTTCCAGATCTTTTTACTCTGCTGAAGTAGGTGCACAGCATCTTTTTGCGTTCCAGCACCACATCAGTGGAACACATCCGTTGGGAACTCTGCAATCTCTGACACTTTCAAACCTTTTATACTTTCTCTAATAGTTTAAGTATGTGATTTAAAAGCTTTACTCTTGGTTGCACAGTCAGCCAAATTCAAAGTCAATCGGTTTTGTTTTACATTTCAATCAATCAATCAACTTTATTCTTATACAGTGCTGTTTTTTCGCACATGCTCTCTATGGCAATCTCTGCACATCATCTCATGCTTTTTCACTGAAAATTGTGAGTAACCTGTTTTACAATTAAGTCAGGAAAGCACCCATGTGTTTTTACTATTTACTATTTTATGTTAATTAACAGCACAGTGTAAGGTAATGAAATGTGATGTATTGATAAAATCATTAGAAAGTCATTCTTATTTACTGTACATTTTTAAGTACATGGTATGTTTTCAATTATTATTATTATTTCAATTAGTACATGATGTATTCAATTATTCTAATTATAGAGATTTACTTTTTTTTCCCATTTATCCTTATTTCATTTCTCTCCCCTTATATAAAGTTTGCTCTCTCTGTCTCACAGTGCTGCTAGCTGATGCTACATTCCCTTGCTCTCTACCACCTCTTTGATACTTTTAACCATTAAAGGACACTGGTGAGTTCTGCTCTCCTATGTCTCCTTCCCAACTTACAAACACAGCTGGAGCAAATAAGGAAGGATCACTGCCAAATCATGAATGGTAATTCTCTGTACTGTAAGTATCCACACAATGGCTAGGAAAGTGTGATTGTACAGCACAGAATGTAGATAATCCAAATAAATGTTTAGAATACTGTTTGAATAATATTTAAAAACCAAAAATGTAAGTCTACTCCTCAAAACTGAAGTGTAGTATACTGTCACTATAAAGGCTGTCTCTGTCTTGATATTTTCAAGCAACTTCCTTGAATGAGTACCAAAAAGAAAATGAAAAGGGTGGTAAATTACTATACGCTCTGCTAGCAAACACCATCAAAATTCAGAGGAATTATATCACACCTGCTTTTGCAAATTTAATTCAAATTAATTTATTTCTACTAATAACTATCTTTTAAGTAAACAGAATCCAGAAAGTAACCGTTTTATTTCATCCTCCATATACATGTACTAATCAATACCTGAAATCCACTTACCAGTGTCAAATCAATCGCTTATTTTAAGCAGTAGCTTCATTTTTTTCTTAAACTGCAGGGTAGTCAGCATTTGAACAGTATACATGTAAAAAGCTTTTTTCTACAGATATTCATAGAAAGTTCCTAGACATGAACTGGACATGAAATCACTGCTTTTTTCAGTTCTTTTGGAAATGTGCTTTCTGCAGAAAAACAAAGACATTCAGAATAACAAAAGCTCTGACTAACAATGCATCATTTCATCTTTCAGCAGACTCTTTTTTCATTAATAATCTTTTTCAGCAGCAATGTCTGCACTTCTGAAGCCCGTATATGAAAATGTAAGCTTTGCTACTATTAAACTTTAAGTGTTTTCTAAAATTACAAAAATAACTTTTATTCTCTACATCCAGGGATGGATGTCTTCCAACCTTTTCTGAAGACTCCCCTAAAGCCTAAGCTGTCTGCTCCCCAGACTTCCCTAGTTCTATAGTTGGGAGCTGTTTCTTATGAGTTATCAGTTTCTGTAATCTCTTTTTTATTTTCCTTCTGTCAACTTCAAGAGAACAAAGGGCTAGAGGTTTCTTGTGATTTTAATTTCCTTTCAGGGTCAAATGATCCTAGAGTGAATATCAGCACTGCAGCTGTAAAACAAAATTATTTGCCCTATTGGCTGAGATTTACAAATACCACAAACAGATCAAAGGTTTCAAGAAGTAAGACACAAGCAAGGAGAAAAGAATCTTTTGGTTTGAGTAATGTATTTGACTGTTTATCGCTGTGGCTTTAAGGGTTAGGGTCTTGCTGTTATGTGGTTTACAACTGCATTTAAAAAAAAAATAAGGATATGAGTTTGTGAATTCTTAAAGCACTCTGCATTAGCTACATCTGTCTGTGTTTGTCACTATTTCTTTTAAATAAAGAAGACTATTCTCCTTTATCTATGGCCACTTTGTACAGTAAGATAAAAATCTCTTGACTGTACTGCAGTGTTTACCATTTAAACACTGGATATTTGAGTGAAAACAAGCTGTTTAGGTCAGTTGCCATTGTTTCTTCTTGTCCAATTAAAATTGCCGATCCACCATTGGTGTTAATCTAGAAAACCGCAGGCTTAATAACAGTGACTTGTAATTCATTTTGTTTCTCTATCCCAAAAAACTTTTCAGAATGTATTTCTTTTCAAGCTAGGTGTTGCATTTCATGTTGGTTAACGTCGTTCAACTACTGCTTTTATTGTCATTTTATTATTTAGATTTATTATTGGGGGTGGGATGGTGGTGTGGCGGTTAGCATTGTAGGCTCATGGCCCTTGGGGTCTGAACTCAATCCTAAATTAAATTGGCACCTTCCAAAGTATGCTGGCTGGGTTAAATGGTGTTTGTGGTGCCCATGTATGAGTGTGTCCATCAATAGGCTGTTACCCCATCTAGGGTGCTGTCCAGCCTTGTGCTCTATGCGTCCAAGAAAGATTTTCTACAACCTTTACCTGGTCTAAGTGGCTTTCTACTGATGTGGAGAGTGGCTAGCTAGATAGGATTTGATAATAGCTAATGGACTAGCTAGTGGCTAGTATATTTCTTAATGTATATTAGTAACATAACAGTAACATAAAGCAAGTGGCATTATCGTGCCATAAAGTAACCTAACTTACATGCTCACATACATACTATAATACAAATGCCCAAATCCTACTACTGTACATATTGTTCTCTCATGCTACACATGTGGTACAATAGAACAGATGTCATTTTAATACTCAGTTTAAATACAATTTGAAAAGATGAATCACTAGTAGATCTGAACACATTAGTCATTTTAAATAGGGATGAACATTGAGAAAATCCACTGTAAATCGTAATTGCGGAAATGCAAATTCTGAAAATGGGGACAAGTGTAAGAACAAAGGGAATATGGACAGTCAGAAATTTGTGAAAGACGCTTAATGATATCATATTCCCTAGGATACACAATTATCCTCTTCCAAATGGTATGATATAAAATCATCTTGTGTATCTAATACATTACAGTGTTCCTCAATTTAGCAAATATTTGATAATAGATGCGGGTGCAAGCAGTGAGGTGCCAGATGTTGCCCAGGGAAAGATTTAGAACACACAGCTATCACCCCATTCCAGTTGTCAGGGTGGCACTGTGTACATTGTTTCCCCAGCAATAACAATCTCCTGTATTATCCCCCAAGTGAAGCTTATCCTGTAATACCAAACATGCTGCACTGAGGAGTTTTAATGGTTTTGTATAATAAAAGGACCGGAGCTCTTCTCTTGCTGCTATTTTTGTCACTTGTTTAATAAAATATATTCACTTAAGCGTGAATTATTGTTAATTGGTCTAAAAAGTAATTTTCTTAATTGAGACAGGGAGATTAACATGTTGATGAACATTTCTAAGAGTTTTTGTCTCTGTTGTGCTTTTTCAGTTTTCCTGCTTTGCGTGCACTTGCATTAGGAGTAATTTAACTCTAACCAGAATTACAGTTGGCATTCTTTAACTTTAAGCAAAATCACCAAATTTGCTGTGACTTTCATGGAAAAAACACTGGTTTTTGGAAAGAGTTAAGGAGGGTATTTTTGAGAATGAGGACAATTGAGTTGTCAAAAAGCATGGATTTAATGGCACTGACAATTTTTTGGCAGACACTCTAAAATGGATTTGTCAAGAACACCAATCTAAAAAACAAACTGGACTGGGTGACAAATTCTTTTTGACACCCCTTTTGAGTGATAATGGATACAATGCAAACCCTTTCTTTTGCAATCGCTTTTGCTTAAGAATATTGCAGAGTGGACCTGTGTCTGCATTTGTATTTTAAAAGATCCACCTCTAAGGAATGCCTAAACATGCGACCTTCCCGATTGGTGTATTACATGTGTCGCAAAATGTGAGGGATAGGATTGCGATCTTCCAAATACTACCCAATATGTTTAATAGAGAAAAAAACAGGATTTTCAGCTCATTGAAGCAAAGCATTGGAAGCAATAGATGAACATTTGCTGCTGGAGAACCAACAGAGAAAACAGGAAACAAAGCAAGAGTTGTCACAACTGGCCAGTGTCAACGAGAGACCCAGGGCCCTACCTATTTTACACAGCGTCTACAAAAATCGATGGAGAGAGGAATATGTTGAATATTTTTCAATGAAATACACATATATTCAAAAGAAGGGCTGAAGGAAACATGCAGCTGCCTTGACTCTTTCTGGTTGGTGACGGGCAAGAGGAATGCTATACCAGAAGAACTCATGCAAGTGACTTATAAGAAGCTTATTAAACGAAATCCTTGCAATTCTGGGAAAGAATATAGCAGTTGTTGCTTAGCAAATGTATGTCTAGATTTTCCATACCCTGAGATCACATGAATAACCAGCTTCACCCATCTACAACTTTTTTAGATATGGTGAAATACTTTTTTTTTGTTCATTTATAGTTACTGTAAAAGGAGTCATGGTGGACCACGTTATGAGGAATTTGTCCCTGAAGATGAAGCAGATGAAGAACCAGGCTAATTCATTTACTTCAGATTTCACAGTAGATCTCTTAGAATGACCCACGCCAACCAAGGAACTGCACCTTAAGAGGCGGGAGAGCTGAGAAAATTAGTATTTCTAAATAAAGGGAAAAAGGAAGAGAGATTGGACAAAATCTGAATAAAGCCTTAAAGAACCACAACCAACCACTAAAATATCCCAGAGGCAAAAAGGACCTGTGGATACAATACTATAGTGTGATTTGTCTGAAATTTCACATCAAAGCAGGAATGTTTTTCATACATACATACTTACTTTTCATATACTTAACAAACAAGCATTACAAGTAAACATTACATTAAAATTAAATATGACATTACATAAAAGATGTACCTCATACATATTAATTGCACCCCATTCCTACAAAACCCCTTTAAATGTATTCCCTCTGGATATGGACACAACTGAGCCACCACAAACCCAAGCATTTATACAAGACATGAGAAGAAGCAGAAGTATTACTGAACTCAGGGAGTGACCCTAGTTACTCAAAGATTAGTCAAATCAGAGGACAAATCAGTAATGATTTACTGAATTAGGATTAAATCAGTAGGATGAGATTTCCAATACTTGAAGTCATGGTAATGTACAAAATTATCCCACAGCTGTTACGGGACCAAAGATCGATGTCAGAGATTAAAAGCTTCGAGAGATTTCAAATTAGAACAATGCTCAAGATGCCTTATCCGGTCCTTTGTGGGTGCCAGCGTGTCTTGGGTGTCAAAAGGGTGGGGTGCTACTGGAGAGGACCTATCAAATGAAGAAACCGGAGAAGGTTTCCCATGAGACATCTTGAACCAAACTCTGGAAATGGCTGCATGGCACTCCTATGAGGAAATGGGTCCGCACAACACCGGTTGGCATCCATAAGGGTGACCTACACAAAACACTGACCACCAAAACCTTTACAAATTCACTGAAGGTAGTTTTCAGCTTCCTGTCAGATCCTCCTAATGCGACTACATCCATTCAAATAGCACAAAAGCCTTGTTTTCTTGATAAGTACAGCACATTGGTTCCTTTCTGTGTTGTTTTCTTTCTCGGTCCCCATCAGGCTTGTCATCCAACAGGTTAAATCACATTATCGCCTGTACCCAAATCACAGTGCATATGTGATTTCCAATAATTAAGTGCTTCGTGAGTGATCAAGGTCACTCAAGTGTATCATGATCAGTCATGAGTGATCAGTTGATTAAAATGATGCCAAAAGCTGTAATCAACTCTCTCACTAATGAGAGTCAATTCAAATCAATTTATCAATGAATCAAAGTAAAGCCTAAAATATTCAATCAATATCCAAATTGCAAAGTACAGACTGGTAAACCTGAAACATTTAAGAATCTTAGTATGTCATTGAGAAACAAACTGACTTGGAGAAAAAAGGAGAAGCAAAAAAAAAGAGTCATGTATGTTAGGATACATAGTTAAAATAATAAAATTTAAATCAGGCCATATTATGTTAAAATAAAAAATGCACTAGTAAGACTACATTCAGAATACTGTGTACAATAATTTACAAATATTCTTTCTCTGTAATTAGTCCAGTGAAGAGCAGCCAGACATATTCCCAGGCTTAAAGGAATGTCCTACACTGACAAGCTGAAAGAACTGAGCCTTTTTAGTCTTGAACAGAGAAGACTTCGATGATCCCAGTATTCAATCTCCTCAAAGGCACTGACAAAGCCAATCCAGTGGACGTATTCAGAATCAACAAAAACATCAAAACAGAAACAAGAACTACAGCACACAAGTGTAAACTATGTGAAACTGCTTTTACAATTGAGAAGTGAAAGTAATTCTTCTTGCAAAAGTTTGGGATTATGCAACAAGTTTCCCTGCTATGCCTTCCTTTCAAGAAACATCTGAATGGGATCCTCAGATAACTCAGCTGCTAACTACAAAACATGCTGGGAGCCAAATGACCTCCTAGTTTGTAACATTTACTAATGGTCTAAAATTTAATAAAGCCTTGAGGGACTTCATCTAGAAAGTTATTGACAGAGACTGAACTGTTACTCCTTTATATGGAAATCCTTAAGTAAAGTTTGGGAGAGAACTACTGATTTGTAATAAGGATGTGGTCTCGTTGGTGCCGTGACAAACCCAAGAAAAGCAGCACAACATGAACACATCCCCATAGAAAGAAGTTTGTCTGAATCTTCACATGTTGTGTCGGAAAGCTCTGTCCCCCGCTCACCGTAGCACAGTCACACACAACTACATACACTTCACAACAAGGCTACTATTTAAAAAAACATTTAATTTATCTCACTATTACTGCTACGTATCTAGTGATTTCATGGGTGCAGACATGTAGGCTAATCGCTGGATACATTGCTATGTAAAAGTCAACACAACACACATTATACACATACTTACATAAATAGACAGCTTCTGCCATTTTACATCGCTTTCTTTAGGCTCCAGGAAAACAGAGCCTCAGGTGGAGGCTGTCTTTATAGGTGCCTGCATAAACTTGCTCTCTATTGGGAGGCTTTAGTATAAAAAAGAGCCTGTTGTTTAGGCATACTGAAGATCGGTTTTAGATCTGAGTAAGGAAGGTTACATAGAGCAGCACATGGGACACTTTTTATTAAGGGCATATTTTCATCAGTACATATTCACCCATGTAAATGTTTTGCCGGTAGGTGTTCTGCACATTTATTGGTTTTTAGGAGATGGAATCATTAATTGCCATTGCACTCACATGCTACTGTTGGCTTGTCCATTGTCTGTGACAGGCAGAGACCTATTTTCAAGGTTATTTTGAAGTTATCTCCAGCCATATCTTCCCACACCTAACACGGGAGTATGACACATATCATCAACAAGGAAGTGAAAAAATATTACCTATTAGTGTCCTTAAAGAATCCTCAAGGCCCTAGACCTGCCCTCTTGTTCTGGAGCTTGAGTTAGATGGGAAACTCAGTGTATTTGTAAAAGTTGAAGTTTGGTCTTACCCCATGCTAGTGAGTGACCACCTGGGGGATGGATCAGAAGAGTGACCTTCGCTAAAGAATACTGGCAAGTGCTGCTCACCCAGATAGCCAAAGCATGGACAGCTGTTGCTACTCCATATGTTCAGTTTCCATGATACCATGTGGTCCTTTGAACTGCATGGCACTTCTGACGCCTTTCAGTGACTCAAGGATAGACCCTGAACAGGAATAATCAGAATCCAAGAGCTGTGAGGCAGCAGTGCTCTTCCTTGGAAGCAAAACAGAGTGTTTCAAACTGCAAGTAAAAAACAAAGCTAAGCAAAGTGGTACATTTTTAGTCCTTCCATGTTGTGTGTACCTTAGCATCCAAATTGCCACTTTCACAGTTGTGACAATTTTCTAAATGCTTAGTGCTTTCTCTTCGGTGCCAAAAAAAAATGAAGACATTAATGGTCATTTGTGCCTCAGAACCTCTTCCGAAAGCAAGACAGAAACATTTTCTTTGGCAGCTCTATGATTAGAATGTATTGCATTTGCACTGCACTTTTACAATGAAAATACTAAAAAATTGAATCCTTGTTTCTAATGAATTTTAGATAAAATGAGAGTAAAAACATTTAATAACCATTGAATGTCCTGTATATACAGTAAAGGCATTTGTGCAAGAGAATTAGCCCTGGAGGTGGACTTGAAATCTTAATTTAATACTATTTTAAAGAATGAAGACCATTACTAGCAAGAATGTACTCCTCATCCATTTAGGATTGAAAATACAGGGGTGTTTCTTGCACATTCTACTTCCTGTGAGAATTATTGCATGTGACCAATACAGAACAAGCCAGCACATCATTGTACTCTTCCCATGCGCTTGCAGAGTTCACTTCCGTTGCACACACGGCAGGGCCCTTTTTAAATGATTTAGTGAGAAATTAATAATTCAGGAAGTTCCTGATCTAATTAGATAAGCTGCAGAGGTTGCAGCATCTGATACAGTTCACGGAAGAGTGTGTGCAAATGAATTCTATTGACTGGCACTGTCAGTAGTGTGTCGCCCAGATATTGGACAACGATGGAAAGCAAAATAAATGTTCTGGCAAAAAATGTCATAATCAATGCCAACAGAAACAATCCTTAATGATTTTTACCCCCTTGGAAAATATAAGAGTGAAAAATGTATATTAATGCCAAGAAGAATGTGTGACTGTGTTCTGCTTTTTAGGGTGCAGAGCTCTATACTACAAATTACAGATATTGTAATGTTTTTGTCTTATATCATTTCTATATTATTTCTTTTTTCTTTTTTCTTTTTTCTATATTTTCTTATAGGGCAGCCTGGCATAGACAATGATAAGCCTCTTCTAATTTTAGTTTTAAAAAAAACAAAAGAGTGTTACCAGGCAGATTTTAAAAATACTACTGAATTGCACTGTAAGCCAAAAATTTTCAAAGATTTTGAAATTGCAATGTTGTTTTGTTGCTCCACTGGCATCAATACAAACTTCTTTCTTAGTTTCTAAAACTCCAGTGGCATTTGTTTTTTCATATTGTCATTTTGCACAGTAAGAAAATTCAAGTAAATGCAAGAGGAACATTTCTTAAAACAAAGAGCCTAACCAGTATAAGCAGGATATACAGCAGCCATATCACCCTGCAACTCACAACCGGCAGCCCCACTGAAGCTCAGCAGGTGTGAGCCTGGTCAGTACCTGGATGCGAGACTCCTGGGAAAAACTAAGGTTGCTGCTGGAAGAGGTGTTAGTGGGGCCAGTAGGGAGCGCTCAACCTGCGGTCCATGTGGGTCCTAATGCCCCAGTATAGTGACAGGTACACTATACTGTAAAAAGGCACCGTCCTTCGGATGAGATGTAAAACCAAGGTCCTGACTCTCTGTGGTCATTACAAATCCCAGGGTGTTTCTCGAAAAGAGTAGGGGTGTTACCCCGTCGTCCTGGCCAAATTTCCCATTGGCCCTTACCAATCATGGCCTCCTAATAATCCCCCTCTATGAACTGGCTTCATCACTCTGCTCTCCTCCCCACTGATAGCTGGTGTGTGGGGAGCGTACTGGCGCACTAGGGCCGCTGTCGCATCATCCAGGTGGGGCTGCACACTGGTGGTGGTGGAGGAGATCCCCATTACCTGTGAAGCGCTTTGAGTGGAGTGTCCAGAAAAGCACTATATAAGTGTAAAGAATTATTAATTATTTTTAATATTATATTTGTCTGTTTGTTTTAAATCCACACTATATAAAGGCTTGTATGTGAGTTTGTACACACTGACTACTTAATATTTTAAAAGAATGTTATGTTCTAGTGTTTTAGAAGTTTCCTGTGACACTGTTCATAAACAGTTTTGCACCTTCTGACATACATAATCCTCCATATTTTTTTATTTTCAGTCTGTCAGTTAATACATACCTATTTAAATAATTATTTTAACTACATTTTTAATAGTTTTTTTGATTACCTCTTTACTGAATATTTTGTCAAATTCAATGTTAACTCCTGTTGACATTTGTGTGTCATGTTGATTAAAGCTCCAAAAAAAGTGCCCTCAACAGACTTGTCCACCTATGAAATATGGAGAGGAAACTGTAAAACACTTAGTGAAAATTGACAGTTTCACGGTGAAAAACTGAAGTCCCCTCTGCCACGTGCTCTTATGAGCTTTGATTAGTCTTTTCAGAAGCCATTTATTCTGGAAAACCAAAACAGACTGCCAAACCACAAGAGAGAATCTCGCTGAGTACCTGTAAGAAGATATTCATTCATTAAATATTTGAGGCTAATGACTGACAAAATGAGCAGCAATGTGGTACAGTGGTTTCAGTGTTAGGACCCCGGGTTCAGTTCTGGACCTGGTGAACTATCTGCTTGGAGTGGGTATGTTCTCCCCATGATTGGGTGGGTTTCCTCCTGGTGGTCCGGTTTCTTTCCATGGTCCAAAGATATACAGGTAGGTTAATTGACTTCTTGTAAAATTGTAAACTTCTTGTAAACTTGTAAACTTCTTGTAAAACACCTGAAGAAGGCTCCAAGGCCGAAATGTTGTGTTCTCTTTCTTCTTTTTTTCAGCATGGAATAAACCTATAACTCGTTCTTGTAAAGTTGTGTGCTTGTGTCTGTGTGTGCCCTGTGATCGATAGGCACCCTGTCCAGGGTGTATTTCACCCTGCGCCCATTGCTTCCTGAAGTAGATGCAGGGGTTAGAAAATGGAGAGAAGGATTGACTTAATTGGTATCCAAGCTTATTTACTATTGCTCTTGAACCCCCCCAGATATAAAAAATGTCATTTGTTAGTCAACTGCTCTCGGTCTATTTTCTAATAATGCTTTTGATTTAGACACGTGTGGGATAGCAAAATCATCAACCCCAAAAGGGACAATTATTTAAGGGAAAAAACCAGCAGAGAAGATCGCAGATTTAAGCTTTGGTCCTCATTCGTGGGGAAGTTGTGGCTGTCGTGTCAAATAGTGCAACAACACGATGATTAGGCACCAGTGAAGCTTCATGAGAACAGCAGTGGTATGATAAGTCAGAGGGTCTTGCCTTTCTGCTTCAAAAGGGTATCCATCTTCAAAACATGAGACATTGCCTCTTGAACTGGCGAAAACAGGTATTATGAGGATGTAACCACACTATAGTTTCTCCAAAAGTTCTCCACAGAAATGAATTGCGGATTTTTTTACAAGCAAATAAATAAGTCCACTATTTTGGTACAAACTAACAATTCATGACGCCATTTCTCAGTAGCATACAATTGAGTCGTGGCTGTTAATACACACTTCATACTGGCATTAATAACATTAATAACAGTTTCATTTTTTTAAATGGTTACAGTTGCAATTTTCTGGAAAAGAAAGGGTAAAGCAATTTCTGGGCTTCATAAACTGCAAAAAAGCACAATGTAAAAGCAAATATTATTATCTCTTCTGCACTCACTTATACAACTCACTCGTGTTTTTATTTATTTTTGGATGAATGAAGATAAAACACTCTTTTTACAAAAACATAAATAAGTTGTTGTAAAAGTTAATAAGTAACGTAATGTGAGTCCCCACTGATATGAATGAAAGGAAGTCTCTCAAACAGTAACTTATTACAGATGCCTCCGTAATAGGATTCAAAGGAATTAGTCCAAACAGACAAGCACTTGAAACCTCTGGACCCTTTAAAACCAATTGGATTTATTGTTATCAGATGAGATGTACTAGAGGATAGTTTGATTATTTAGGGTATTTCTGTACATTTGCAAGATAAATAAAACATTTAGATAGTGGCTACTAGTTCATAGTGGACATAATCTGTTATTATGATTATTTAAAGTAAGACTCTCTTCCAAACACAAAGGTTAGTTACATAAACTAGTTAGCTACCATTACAAAAACATGACAGAGCCTCTAACATTGTTGATGGTGAGCAACTAATGAAACTTGTCAGACAAGACTCTTGACTACCTCCAGCTCAGCACCACTATCAACAAAGAATTCTGTGGACAAGCATTTGGAATGCTGAATTTGGAAAGCTGAAATTTAAACAGTCTACAGCCTGAGGACTTTCCATTTTTTTCCTAACATCCACATATACATCCACACAAGCAATAAAAGGAAAACCTCAAAGAACGAAATTAGGAGGGTGTCAGTCCAGACCTAGCATGTTGTGAACATAACAGCTTTGCATTTCTTGTGGAGTTCCAACTGTACATGGACCGTATTTCATATATTTCTGTATTTCATATATTTCAAACGTTATACAGGCCTCAATATCATTCTTCATGATTTCTGCTACTTGTATTATAGTTTCACTGTCACTTTAAGGAGTTAATCCGCTCAACTTCATAGTCACTCAGACATGTCAGTCTTACATCTGATTTTCTTATTGGTAGCTTCTTCTTACAGCCACATAATATCTCAAATTACACAATACTGCAGCTGGCCCTATAGCAATTACCTGATGTCTGTAACCTCATCCTAGAGTCCCATTACCAAGACCTTATTTGCAAGTTCTCTTATTTCCAAAGAGCCAATGAACTTTGGAGGTGTAAGGTAAAAGCATTCAGTTTTTAATGTTTGGGGACTGGAATTTCTCATATTTATATGTGGTCCTCTACATACAGCTGTACAGTATGAAAAACATCCGCTCCCAACATATGTTTTGCAAAGTCAAAAAGTCAAAGAAGTCAAACTGAACCTTTGTCAGAAGTCAGAAACCTTGATTTCACGTTTGACCTTGGGCTGTTATTTGAAGCTCATGTCTGGAACGTTAAAGGGTGTCTTTTTTCCATATGCATTGCATTGCTTGTTTAAGACCCTTGTCGTGACTATCGACAAAACATTTTGATATATGTCTTTACAGGACCAAGATAAGGCTACTGCTACTGGTGATACTTTCAGAACTCAGGAATAAATTTTGGGCTAAAAAACAAATCTACTTGGTTCCAACAAAACCTCAGCCAAACTGATTTGCTCTTAGCCCTGTGTTTTGAACACAGCATCCGCATCGATATTCCTGGGGGATTCTGTGGGGGGGGTCAAGCTAAGTTTCTGGCTAGGCTGCCAATCCCTCAGCAAGGAGAGTTATGTCAAATGTGTATCTCCTCTCTCTCACACTTATTACTTCGAATTAACCAAAATACTGAAAGGTAGTTTAGCCACGTGTTTTTCAAAGAGTCCTTCAGTTCCTTTTGTATACCTTCTTCCATAGTCTGAGCAGTAAAACATCAACTTTTAATTCTCAGCCATGATTCTCCAAAAATTGGTTTCCCTTCTGAGGGAAGTGATTTTAATGTAATGATCGATTACGATGATTTGATGACACTGGTTTAAAAGCACCTACCTAAACACCTCAACACAAGAGCAAGGTGTGCGGTTGAATCCTAAAAAAACAAATGCCGGGATGGAAAAGTTAAAAACTCTAAAGCCGTTTTGTTTTTGTTTTTTTAAACACCTTCTGGTAAATTATAGTGTTTCAAGCAATTAGAAAAACTTGGCGATGGCAGTACTTCTACTCAGTTAAAAGGTTTCCATGGGCACTCGTATAAATATTTTTGCGCTGGCTTAGGTCGTTTCCATAATTGATTTGTCTTTCAGTAGTCTGCCTGTGATACATCTTTGTTGATTTCTCTTGCTCTGCCACAGATAGGCAGATCGCGGAGAGTGTTTTTTGGCAACTGGAATGCTGACCTGACTGCCCTCCACCATTTGGCCATGCGAAAGCAGAACAAGGTTCTTCCCCTTCTCTTACTCTTCTGTGGTAGCACGCTGCTACCCCATGTGCTGTCCTTGTATAATATTTAAAATCGTCCCAGCAGGATTACCCAGAGGAGAAGTGGGTGGATTTCAGGCAATTTTATGCGTGTGCATCTTTTAAAACATCTCAGCGTAACACGTGGAAAAACAAAAAAAACAGGCATCACATGGTTCACGCTTTGCGTGACGCAGCTTCTACAACCAAGCAATTTAGCAAAGCACATTTGCCTGTGTGCATTTTCTCTAAGTAATCTCGAATGATTGGTGTCTTCTTGGCGACTGACCCTTGTGTAAACCAGGGTTTCTTGAAGGAACAGAAAATACAGTCGCCCACCCAGGCTTCTGGGCGATAATCTCTGAAATCCTTTGTCACATGTCCTCGTCGTGTGAGTCGCTGTTGCTGGGATGAAGAATTGTACAGATGTTGTCCAAATGCTTCCATTAACCTAATCTTCTTCAGAGAAGCCCTTCAGCTGCCAAATGCTTCTCAGGGTCGTGTGGGATTTAGACGTCTGCTTTATTTAATGCTGAAGACTAGTCATGTGTAGGAATCCGTGGTACTGCTAATATTGTTTGCAATATCCCATGAGAACTGTGCTATTGAGTGTGTTAGAGTAACTTGTTTGATCCAGCACATATTTTTGGGGGCTTCTGTGTTGTGCGTGGCTATCTCGCTGCAGTAGTCAATTAGGTTCAAACGAATTAATTATGCTGCAGGGTTCTGTGCTGGAGGTCATTGCCAGTTGTCTGTCAGTTGCAGGCATCCACTCCTTTAATGTGGGTTTCCCTGCGAAAACTGGCCTTTCTTACCCCGTCGGACTACTTAGAAACAGCCACGCAGTAAGTATGACGAGCTCCATTAGGAGCATCTAAACTAATAAACATTTTTCCATCAATAGTCGAAAAGATGTCACACAGTTAGTGGGAATGTGGCTTAAAGAAGAGTTGCTAACATTTTTTGAGTGCTAAAAAGCTTTTCTTCTTGTGATTTCATTTTTTAATGTGGTGGATCCACTGCCAGATTATTTTCGTGGAAAAAAAATAATTAAAGCCACTCTGCAAGTTGTCAGAGGCAAAATGGAAGTATGACTTAGAAGAATGTCTCATAAAAGTGAAATCTTCGAGCTGCTATGAGTAAAGGTAACAATACCGCAGAAACCAGCATGCCCAAACGATATTTTGAAAAAGAATGAGGTAGGTCATTAAGTATCAGTTCGAAATGCCAGGCTGCATAATCTTATACTGTACCAGGCTGCATAATCTTATACTGTACCGAGACATTACTTACAGTAGATGATCCTGGTTCATTTCAATAGCTGACTGTGACTGGAATTTCCCAAGAGGTGGTGCATGATTGGGACAGCGCTGCTGGAGGTCGAGCTGGGCTCAGTCAGCCGAGGCTGTCTTCTGTGTCTCGCTCGGTGCAGGCAGGTTTGCAGTGACATCAGCAAAAGGCACACTTCTCCATCAATCGGCGCCACCTCTCAGGCGCGGTGGGGCCCGAGGGGTGCCGGGTGAAGAATGGCTCTGCAGCTCTGGGCCTATGGAGGAGCGTGTCCAAAAGAGGAGAAAAGAATTAATTTAAAAGACGTCAAGTTCGACGCCAAGGATCCAGTTTACACTTTGTAACTGAGTGGACTAAAGTTTGAAGAAAGTAGTAAAAGGGCTGGGGCTCTGAAAAACATTCTCCTTTATTTGCATTTCTTGTTTCCTTATTACTGTTTTGTTTTTCCCCCATCCGTGCTGAAAAAGCCATAGACCACCTTCATAGCACTGGGGAAGCAATGGTGATGAATTGCAAAGTTTTATTTTTCACATTCTGTTTAACAGATGACTGTGCTGTTATCACATTGAGCTTTCTCGCTTATTTGCACAGTACTGACAACCTGGCATACACAACAAGTTTAACACAACAACATGATTATGTTTTGACATTATTTTGGGCCTCCACATAGTTTGGAAAGATTAAATCTAAACACTTTAAACAACATCACAGGCTGGACATTTGTTACTTTCATTGTCTGTTTGTTTCTGTCAAACTCTTGAAACGCAGCAAATATTAAAACCCCAAAAATACAGATTTGGTGTGAGTTTACTTGCTACTTTGCCTGTGCTGACATCATTGTTGTCAAACACTTAGAGAATGCTAATGTTAGAAAGGAAATCAGATTGAACAGAGCTACAGAGAAACTAAAATATACCTTTTCTTGTTTCAAATAAAAAAATATAGATAAGAAAATAACATTTAAAAATAAAATGACTTCCAGCGTGAAGTTTATAATACAGCATCATTCAGCAATTGACTAAAGATAGCAACTTCATACAGAAATATACCCCAAACTCACCTTGATATACTGCAGATATACACTATACTTCTAAACAGACAGTGTTTTATTTTATTTGATCTCTCTGTTACCTCACACAACAGGCATCTCATCCCAAAGACATATATAACTGCCTTGGTTCAGGTCAGAAGAAAATTTCTATCATTAATCTCAAGCCTCTTTTTACAGAGAACGCAGAGTACACCACAGTATGCAGTTGTTTAAGTGCTCGAAATGCTCATGGGTCGTTCAGAAGGATTCAGTCTAACAAGAATGAATATTTAGGCCTTTTAAGCTTGGCACGTAGAGTTAAGGTGGAGCAGAAGGTTGGTCTAACTGGCAGCTGGAGTTGTTTAGCCTCTCTCATACGCTTGCTGTCTATAGCAATGCTTGACGTTGCCATCCCAGCTGTCCACTTTATTACTCAAAAGCACTTTCTTTCTCCTGTACAAGCCTGAATTCTTGCATTGTACCGGGAATATCTCAAACGTGAGACAGGTAAAATAGTGAAAAATACTTAAGAGCACCTGGCCTAAACAGCCACTTCCAGCCTACTGCCACCACCACTGATACCAACGTACTTTTGTTTGAAGTCTGATACTCATCATCCCTATTGCTCCATCCAAACATGTTTCTATGAGGGGAGTGATCAAGATCATGTCAAACAGTGAACAGCGCAGTTAACCTGGGCCTTGTCCTGGATGTGAAAATGTCCAAACCTTTTTTCATTCTGCTTGAATATCCTTAAGTAAAACAGATCTTCCTGTTATATACATTTACCCATTTTTAGAATGGATTAATTTCCTCAACACTGTGGGCTCATGGAATAATATTGTTCCCCTGCGACTTTGAGTAAGTTACTATCCAAAGGCCATAAAGTTAAGAAAAGGCACAGTGTGTTTGCTGATGAATCTATATCCCAACCATGTCTTTCCTGAAGCCACCACTGTGGTGAATGCTGATCCATTCATACCATCATTAGATGACATACTGTACAGGTATAGCTCTCAATAGTTCTAGTCCTGATGAAAAGCAAAATCCACCTGCAGGGAAAAAGGGGAAATCATTTGAAAAGCATTTTTAAGTAAAAAAATAAATAAAAGCTGTATTTTTCCTTATCTTTGTGGTGGTACTATGGCAGTCCCGATGAATATCAAATGAATCACATACATAACAGCTGGAGTTCAAGGTCATAGTGATTTACCTTGAAAGCATTGAGATTTCAGTGCAGAATATTCAGGAAAGCCTTTCTGATAAATCGACAAATAAATGAAACCAGACCCATGGCATTTAAGGTGAGCCTGGCAGAAGAGGGGTGTTTTGATTTCACAGCATGGAAACAGATGTGGGTCACCAGACATCTGCTTTGCAATTTCTCTTTACGAACAACCACCTTCAATTTTCATTTTACTAAAGTCCTTTCAATCACTTTAATGATTATAAGACACGTAAATACATTAAAAGCCCTTCTAATAAATCTATAGTGCTCCATATGGTTAAGGGTAGGTTTCCCACTGTGAGAAAATCCCCAAAACCCAGCTTAAAAGGTCATTTGGGTCATTTAATACATAATATTGAATATGGGAAGCTCTTTGAAGCCACCTATGTATGCAAAGACTTCATGTAAGTAAACAGACACCCACATCCGAAACACTAGCTTATCCTATCTCATACATAGCACTGGCAAGATAATCCTTGGGGTTTTGCATTTTGTAGAGCTATCTGCCCAGTGCTTTCATCAAAGGTAGTAATGCACTTGCACGATTTGAGGGCTCTATCAGAAAGTGTAGTTTCTTGGTTGCCAGCTCATTCCAGGCAGAATCTTCATTAGGAGCTCTTGAAGGTGGACTGACTGGTATGTTTTTCTGATGAAATAGCCTACATAGGATTACATGCCTGATAAGTAAGGCAGAGAGGCCACGGCTATTATTTTTTTATCACACCTTTTGAGGATGGATTTGGCAAAAAACTTCTCCTTTCTTTGAGCAGATGACTATTTTTAACAGAGTGGTTGATACTTTAAATTTTTAAAGAGATTTGCAAACTGATTTCAGTTTTTCAGACAAGAACACCATATCCCCTCCAACACTGTGTTTATTTCATTTCACATTTACACTTCAAAAAGAAATGTTTAAACCACTTAAATTGAAAGCATTATTCAATTTGACATAGTAAATGCGTCCTTTTTATAGTGTGCACTACACATTAATTTTTTTTGTGCTTCTTTAATACATAAAGCTTTTGTTTCCTAAATGTACAAATACTGTACTTTAAGTGTAAAGTGTTCGCTAAATATGAAATAAGTAATAATATTTAGTATTGGCTACATATTACATTTAAGTATAAGCTAACCATTTTATGAAATATTCTTTGTGTGCATGTGCAGACATAAAATGTTTGTTGGCAATTGTCTCTGACTGAAAAGAACTGAACCTGTGGCCTTCTGAGAGCTCTGCTCAATCAGAGAGACAGGCTGGCCAAGGCAGCAGATTAAAAATGGCCTGTAAGGGCAGTAGAGATGGATAAGGAAAAGAAACAAAGAGACAGGCACCTTCACCATTCCCATAAACCTATTCTTAAACACAGAAAGAATAGATGCACAGCATATACTGAGGCCACCAGTGCTTTTAGTTTGAATACTAAGTTGATGCATTTTCAATGCCTTTTGGTATACACACACTTGGAGTACAAGTAAATACGTGGATAGGTAAGTCTCTAATTTTATATTATTTATAATTAAGGGTCACACATTAAGCATTCCAGTGCAAAATTAGGTTTATTTCTCCTACCTCCAAAGAAATGCCTATCTAGGTTTACAAACCTCCACCTGAGTTAAAATGATATTTCTTATATGGATATGATACGGGCTATTTCTGTATTTTTCATTGTTTCTTGTTTCTTTCTTGATTTGTGCCTTTAAACCATCAAGGATACTTTTAGAGTATGGAAAGGCATGTTTTGCTCCTGAACAAAAAGCTGTGAAAATTGTTTCACAATAGGACCATCGTCCAATGGGAATATTAGCCAAAACGAGTGCCGAGTCCCCACCTCACTGCCCAGGGATTCATATATGACACTATCTGTTACAAAAACAGACCCTTCTTTACAGGGCACTGCCCTCCTCCTTTTGAAAGGTCTATTTTTAGGTGCTCAGGGCTTGGTGTTTATGTGTCTCTGTGGGCCTACACTGCTGGTGGAGCTTTTTCTCTAGTGCAGCTGGATCTGTTGTCTCCATGGTGATTTTGTTTATGACTTAGAAGCCTTTATCCCCCCTAAGGACTCAGGAAACTGCAAGCTGCCTCTGTGTTCTCATTTTCAGACTTACGTACAGGCCTATCGAACCCCCGACTGAGGATCAGAGCTCCACCTTCTTTGTCCATATGCTGAGCAACACACCAGTTGGCTGCTTCAGTTTTACAGTGGAGGGCCCTGAACACAAGGAGATAAGCATACTGACTAATCACCTCTAAAAGAGGAGGCTAATTTAATTTGCAAGGGCTTTGCCGAACTTCCACAGGCCAGTGGCTCAGAGCTGAACTCAGAGCAGAGCTCTGCCAGTGAAAGGCTGATTCTATTTAACAGCAGCAGCAGGTTTCACATGAGGGGATCCGTTACACAACATGTGATCCCTCTATTCTGTCTTCTTCTTGGCATCCCTTTGTACATATGCAGACCCAGGTGGCACTAATGGGTTTAAAGCAGCCCACACCCAAGAGTGATGCAAATTGCTGCACGTGACCACGTACCACCAGAGAAGAGTCTAACACAATGAAGTTTTTTTGGCAGCACCGTTTAACCGATCAGGATGAAAAGGACGCTTGCGGGCGTGTTTGCAGCCGCGCGGCGCGGAGCCCCCGAGGGAAGCGCTGTCACCTCACGGCTCCTGGGTTTCGACCCGGCTCCCTGTGCTGTTTGCGTGTCCTCCCTGTGTTCGTGTGGGTCCACTCCAGGTGCTCCAGCTTCCTCCCACAGCCCAAGGACGTGCTGTCCAGGTCAACTGACAACTCATACGTTGCCCACATAATTACCAAAGTGAGTGAATGCACATGCGGGTGCCCTGCTATTGATTTGCACCCACTCTAAGGATATGCCTGCCGGTGAAGGCTCCGGCTCACCCAGACCCTCTGAGGATAAGGCGGTTAATGAAAAAGGATGTTTTAGCAATGGACACCTTGTCTCATAGGATAAAGAAAGGCTGGGCAACTACCTACTTCTGTCTTGCTTTTCTAAAGACTAAGAAGTACGTTATAATGAGATCTTCCTTATGCTTTTCTTTATCTAGTTTCCTGTGCATTCTCATTGAGCCACAAGAGCTTTCGCTACACTGTACTTTACGTTTAACAACGATTGCCTGACGCTACAAGCTTCTTGCATTCTCTTCAGGTCTCATCAGGTATTCCACTAAAGCCATGCATGCAGACACCGACTAATCGGTTCGGTAGCATCTGCCGATTCGTTTCTTCAGGTGAGACTTAGCACTTGGTTTAAGCTGAGCCATGCTTGCTGTGATTTTTTTTCAAAATGAAATGCTGTAAAATGTCTCCAGGCCTCACATTAGTGACACAGCAGAACACTAAAAAAACTGTTTTTGGATTAAATTCCGTTGAAATATTTTTGCTCAGCTCTGACTTCAAACATGTTAAATGTTTTTAAAATTCTGTAGATTTGGGGACAATGGTCACCATTAAGAAAAAAAAAGAAACATACAGAAGTGTCTAAAAACAACTCTTTTTTCTATATGACCTAAATGCAGATTAGTGATGACTTTATATTGCCGTCATATAGGAACCTGATTACACACTCTGAAACCTCTTAAGTGTTCCCCCGAGTCCTAAGATTTTCTCATCACCTCTGAGAGTCTGTCCCAGTGTGAGAAGTTTACATACTCGAGGAGCCCAGAAACCAGAATCCTATAATGAGCATTTGGCTGAGGCCCAACACTAACATACAAGGTGCTCTTCTGCACCATTCGCTATTGTGTGTCTGAATCTGCGTTCTTCAGGCACATTCTCATGTGGGCAAACAGTCAATACTAACAGATTTAAGAATTAGCTTTTCAAAATGTTTGGGCTTGTGTGCAAACAGTAGAATAAACTAAAATGGGAAGTCTGTGATATTCATGCATTGTCCGACCTTTGTTTGACACTCGTATGAGGACAAGCTTCAATGCACATGAACATTTTTTTCACAGATTCTTGATTTAACAATAGAAATGAGCGCAGGCCTTTCATGTTAGCACGCTCTCGTAAATACTGCACTCTAATGTCTGCTACCCCAAGCCTTCATATCTTCATTCTCCCTTTTCTTTCATTTCCTTTTCCTTTTCATTGGTTCCTCTGGTACAATGGAAAAAAAATCCATTGAATTTCCAGGTTTGTTGAAAAGCCATTTCAAGCCAAAACAGTTTTCTAACATACTACAAATGATGTTATAAGACAGGGATCACTCTTCATTTAAATTTGCATTATTACACTTTAGCAGTGGAAGCCTGTTTTAAACCATTGATTATTTTTGCCAAAGAAAGGGATAAAATCTAAAACTGACAAAGGAGGTTAATCCATTTTATAGAGAAAGTAACTACTCTATGTATGTGTACAGTTCATGTTCCAAATACAGCACTGTGTCAACAAGGGTCAGTTCATGCCGATGAACCATCTATGGGCTTTCATTAGAGTAAGAAGTCCTGCATCTGCACATCTTGTCACAGTTGACATCCGTCCTCTAGGGGGTGCTCCACTACTCTTGTCAGTAGTTCTGTGTTATTGTTTGTATGTTCTCCCGGTGTGCCGTTGTTTATCTCCCCCTATTTAATCCCAGTGGCTCCAGTGCCCAGGGCTCAGCAGTAGGGTTCAGATGTCGCGAGGCCCGCCTATCACCAGGCTGCTGGATGCCTGAGGGCACAGGCCTCATCCCCGACATCGCCTGATCTCTGAGCCCGGGGCCTGGAGGACCTCGCCCCGTGATCCCAGGACTTCCCGTGTTTGTGTTTTCCCCTTAACTTTGTGTTGTCTCAGGATGGATCTCAGGGTATCGGACTCATGAACTGTGCCCTGACCCTCCTTTGGACCAGTTCGGATTTGGATGTTCACCGGTTCACGAACTGTCACTGTTATTTTGATGCACTATTAAACTCCTGTGTGTTTTCCCCGAACTACGTCTCGTTTCCTCCAGCTCTTACCACTTTGCATAGGGTCTAACCTAATACCCGAGAAGGAATACGGACCTTATCCATAACAGGTCTCAGATTAATAACCATATAGCATTCATGCAGTAAGTCTTGTGGGTGCATATGCAAATAGAACATAACTGCACCAAAACAGCAAGGTAAAAACACCAGACTGGAGATACAGAGGGCAACAGGGATGAAGATACTTTGCTGGAAGATAAAGAGTCTGTATTATACCTAAGACAGTGTTTGTCTCCCTGTGAGATTAAACTTTCTGCCGAGGTTCAATGTGATCAGCCAGTTTTGATGACAGTGTTTACTTTGGTATTCAACACCAAAGCACACTGGGGGAAAAAAGATTGGAAAATGTGAAGAAAGCTACAGAAACATATACAACAAATGGTGGGAAAAAAAAGCTTTTCTCATCTAGTGAGAACATAGGGTTAGGTATTAATTTTAGTCTGGGAAAATCCATTTGTTTTTACGTAGGAGCCTGCTGTCATTTTCTGTGCATCCCGAAAATTAAAATGTGTTCAGACATCTGGATTGAAAGAGCCTGACAACAGGTTTATGTTAAATCTTTGGCCCACATGTTCCTTTTTTTAAATGGCAGGAATCCTCAGATTGTTGAAGACTCCATGCCGAGTCTCCATTCCACATGGGCCTCAGCTACTTCAGTCAATTGTTTATGTGATTATGCACAAGAAATGCACCAAAGTGTAATCTGACCTAAAACGGGGAATTTCACAAAATGTTGGAACACAATGACATCCAAACACTTGCTACCAGCACTAATTGTGATATTGAGGTCCTCCATTGGAAGTGCTGACAAAAGGCTTAAGGTAGCAGTTACTGAAACACAACCTTGAAGGTTATATAAAATCCTCTGGAGCAGAAATGCTTTGTGTCTGTGAATGTGAGTAATAGGGTGGCCCTCCCTACATCTCTCCCTCCAGTGGGATTAAAGCCAATTAAACACTAATGTATTTAAGATACGTTGCAGTAGGGAGCATTAAAAGACCCCCTTGATGGTGTGTACACTACAGCGAGCATCCATCTGCTTGGCCACTAGAACCGTAACTACAGTAATCTGTCCGTGCCCAAAGTGCTCCAGCATATAGATTCCATCTATTGCGCGGACATCTGTTCAGGCAGCTCCTCTGAACGACTCAGTTGTTCAGCTTCCATCAACGAGATGAAATCATGCTGTTAAATATAGTCTGTTTCATTCCCTGGTCAATAAGAGCTGTGCCTGTGTACTTCGTAGAAAGGCTGCAGAAGCAGAAGAGACTGACAGAAAATTAGAGTACCGCCAGCACAACACTCTTTTTCCTTGCTGCAGCCAGCTCAATTTAAGTGTCAAAAAATGTCAAAAATGAACAGCAGATTTTACAAATATCCACAATTCAAAGAACTTTTAAAATAATTATACAACTGCGAGCAATTTTGAAGGCTTCCTAGCATGTCCCCTCCCACTTACTTTAACTGTGTGAGGGAACTGCAAATAAACTTCAGGGAAAAACTAGAAAAGGACCTACCGTGTTTGTAACTGGCTCAATCGTCTTTGAAGTAGTGTTTTATGACTCAGTTTTTACTTGTTGAGGCGGTCTAGACCCTGGACCCAAGATCCAGTGTGAGAGAGCCCAGATTTTTGTCACGAATGTAACGGATTATGTATCCCTGTGCTTCTGTCTATTGTGAAGCTGCCCTGCCTTTGAACATGAGGAGTTTCAGAAGTGAGAAGCGAGAAGAATAAAAAGAATCTTTACAATAGCGATAGGCATCCAGCCACTGCCTGGAAGTCTCATGATCGCTCAATATTAAACAAAGGCCTTCAGTTGCTATGTTTCCAATAAGGACACAGACAGGATCCAGCCCTCTTGTTTATTTTAACAGAATTTAGTATGTTCGACTTTAATCTTTCTAGCTGACTTAGAAACAAAATTTGTAACTGAAAACTCTCTGAATCACACAGGACCAGCACTGCAGATCCCTGAGCTAATGTTTCAAAACATCCTCTGTTGGAATAAACTGGGAATAAATTATGCAACTTCAGAAAAACACAATTATTTGCTGAGGGGTGGTCTCTCCACAATGTATAAAAATGCACTCGTTGGGTTGGACTTATTTAAATGAAATAATAGCATATGAGGAATCTACAATACATGTTTTAAGCTGACTTTTGGGGTGACACTAACCTTTCCTTATGAATATTCCCTTAACCAACTGATGCTTTGCTACTGGTGTTGATTGTAAATATTGAAATAACTATTGCAGAATTCTAACAGGAGTTCAATAGAAATTAAACCTACTGTGTTATTCAGCACCTTTTCTGGTATTTATGCAAAATGTTCACAGTGCGTGTATTTTCTCTATGTGAACAGATGGTCATTACAATCGTTTATAACTTATTAGGGCCCATAGTCCTACCTGTGTCTCAAAAAGCATGTTCACTGATTAAAAAAAAAATCACTTTAGTGCAAAAATCGATATAATGACTGATTTTAATCTGCTTTTAATCAGTCCCACCAGCAGATGCAAGAAAGGATGATGTTTAGTGTACATCTAAAGCAGAGAGTCCACCATCAGCCCCTCAAGAAACACTCCTTTATGATAATTTACTCATTATATTATCATCAATGTCACTCAGTCTTTAATCAGAACAAAACACACTTTTATACCCAGTGCGTTAGGTGAAGGAGTTTCACAGATGCCTGATTTTGAACTTCGAATGATTGCTTTTTTGTGGTGGTTGCCTTTTCAAGGCATACTTTGAATAGAAGCCCCCAGCTGAATCCTGAGGAAAGACTAACTCACAAAGGAGAAGGAATGCAGAACACAATTCATTTTATCTCACTCAAGAAGTCTCTCTCCTGACAAATTCAGCAAAGAAAGCCTATTTGTGAACTGTGTTTGAAAGCACGCTGAAGGAGTTTTTATATTTCAAATACTGTCTTATGACAGAAAGCAGCAAAAAAGAAGGAACACAACTACACATTGACAGATTGTGGTTTTTGTGGTTTGCTTCCATGAAGACAGGCTTATTGACTTTTTTTTGCAGCGCCAACATATTAATGTATTTGATCCCCCTATGAAAATTGTTGAGAGAGCAGCAGGGAGCTTTTGAAAAGAACTCCATAAGCACATAAACAGGTGTGCTCTGGTATTGTGTGGAGAATTGTTGCATCTGTCAAGCAGGATATGAAAGCAACAAAAAGAATTGTTCCCTTGTATAAAATCCTCCTTTTTGTTTCATGCTTTGCAACTTCAGTGGCCAGTCGTGAGTAAATAATGTGAACTTCCTATATTCACAATACATAATCAGTTTCATTATTAAACGCCCTAAGGAACATTTACCAATTAAATAAAGATGGGCAGTTAATGCAGGACATAAACAATAAAAGAATCTACCTTTGTATAATATCCAGCAATTACAGGCCTCACAGAAACTGAGTATACTGGGCTCTTTTTTACAGTGTAGCAAGGAGACAGGTCTGAATTAGAATGTATGGAGACTCAGCAATAAGGGCCTCTTTTAACAACTTTGCACTGCTTGTCTTGGCAAACATACACCTTTCACAAGCTTTAAGTTTGATCCATATTTAAGGGTAACTTCAAAAACAACACTTCATATACTGTATTCTGCCCGTGTACTATTTTCATCTGCTACTGGTACTGCATGTATATTTTTAGAAAAGCTCATTGGATGGCACATATCAGGCCAGGATCAGTTTTCACAGAAATCATACATTTTTCACGCATAAGCACATGGCTTCAGCCTATACCTGCAGGACTATGAAATAAGCTTCCATCATACCATGTAACCTCTCTATGTCACAGCTGTAATAGGTTCCTCAATTTCTTTATTTATAGAGCAGAAACCCAACCCTTCTGGTTCATTTGCAGAGAAAATAATCATATATTCCCAGAAAACAAAAAGCAGTGTACAAGACTTGAAGTTTTAAACACAAGTTCAGGAGCAGGTCAATCCCTGATCTCGCGCCCTTCCACCCACCCTGTGTATAGATATCACACTTCTTGTGTGTGTTTTGTTTTCATCTCCATCCCTCCACCCCGTCTTTGCTCTTGCAACAGCTTCCTGACTGGGGAGATTCCAACTGCCTGGTGTTACAGGACGTCTCCCTGAACTATTTTCTACTGGCCTCAGTCTCCTCAGGCTCCTCAGTCAGGTGAGTCGCCCAATAAAGTTTTCTAATCCCACTTTCTTTTCCACCTTAATGAGATTTGACAGAGCTACTGCCATACATAACACAAGTAAAAACAAAAATCACATTGTAAACTGGCCTACTTTTAACTAAGAGTAAAACCAAATTGCACATTAAAAGCCCTAGTCAAAAGGTTTATGGAGCATATCTGTGCCTTTATAGAAGTTTATCCTGAGTTGTTCTAAAAGTTCTTTGTTCTCCGTGGTTGAATCTTTGCTTGCAATTCTCTACCTGACTGACAGGCCATACAAAGACACCTGTATTCATCCCAAAAATCACTTGAATAGCTATTATGGTGCACAGACAGAGGTCACTCAGCTAACTGTGTGGCTTATTAAGCTACAAAGTGTGAAAACTGTGCAAGGGTCTGAATTCATTGGCAAGGCGCTGTATATAAACCGTAGTTTTAAACCCCTAAAGACATTCTGCAAGAAATGATCTTTATGTTAACAGATGACATGGACTGGTCAAAGCTCAGAAGAATCTAAGTATTCCTCTTGGAGAGAGAACGTGTTGACAACATTTGAAATGCTGTGCATATCCGTGCTATTAAAAAGCCTTACCAGCCACTGTTTCATTAACATAAGGGGTTACAGCTCAGGTGGATGGCACACTCCAGAAACAGATGGACGACCATCCCACCCTAAAGACAGCGATTATGGTAAGGCACAAACTGATTATCTCCCCCAGTCTGGATGCGTGGTTTCTTTCAGGTGTGGTGGGAATATCCTCCTGTCAACAGTCTGTGCCTGCACGTGAGACCGCAGACAGAACTGGGAGACTGCCAGGTCACATGGCTGCCAGAAGCAGGGAGGACACAGAAGAGGACAGCAAGCGACTGCGACACTACAGGGACAGCCGATAGTGTTGCACACACTCTGTATCTGCGGAGTGTACAAGGGTGAGAAATTTGACTTAACGAGCTGGGGAACATTGAAATGGGAAACATTAACATATGTTTATACGGTTTTGATAGTATAAAAAGATAGGCCCAGTACCAAGCCGAGCAGCAGGAAATACATTCATATCTTTGGGGGGTCTAGCCTTGTGTGGCATGCAAGCCTTGATGTAGAAGGGCTCGTAGATGACTGAAATATACTACGTGCCATCAACACAAACATACTGTGGCAAAACTGGAGAAGTCCAGTATTTATCAGGGAGCTTATTTTAATGTGTTGGCCACCTTTGCATGCTGTATATTCCTTTGCACAGAAGTATCAACCGCCTGTTTTGGCAACCTGATCACAATACAGCATCGAGGAACAATTTCTTCATCATTTCTTTATTTTAGCTGTTTAGTTCATCAAGCTCCTCTTATAAACCGTGTTTTCTGACCTTTGTTAAACGAGTGCTTCATTTCTTAATAAATGCTTTAATTTATTTTTAACTGTTAAAAACTATTAAAAAGTTAGATATACTGTTGCAAAATAAAAATGCAACAATCTGACTATTATGTGAATACCTTATAGGGCACATAAATTACATTTTAAATAGCAAGAAGACTGGCTTGTTGATTGGTTAACACAGTATTGTTTTTTGAGATAAATAAAATACTGATCTTAAATCATATGATTTAATCGAAAAGCTAGGTGTTCAGTCTTTCATTAATGAACACCAAATACAAAGTCATGAACCGCTTGAACAATAAAGATCACCAAGATTCTATTGGCATGATTGATGATTGATGTCCGTGGGAAAATTTTCTTAGAGAAAGAGATGGTCAGATTCTATCATCAGTAGGCTAGTCCAGAGAAACTAGGGAAAAAGACTGTTGAAGAACAGACATCCTGGTACACATAGAATCACTACACCAGTCCAGGATTGTCCTGTTCATCTGATCTATCTGCACAATTTGTTTCAAACTGTACAAGAAATAACAAGAAGAAAAAACCCCACTCATCAGCAGAATGGTATTGGCACATCTGCATGAAAAAGATCTGGGGGGTCGCAGGCAGTTCATGAGTAACATTGACAGGCAGTTAAGAGATTAACTTGGTCTTGTTTTCTGCAGACCAGAGAAAATCTGAGGTGACAGCAGAGAGTATTGGAGCATTTTATTCACTGACGAACGCCGTTGTCATTTTGCCCTTGAGCGACAGACCTGACAGAAGACAATATGTATGGAAATGTTTTGCCCAACAGTTATGTTGTTATCAAAAGGTGGAAATGTGATGGAGTGGAGAAAATTCTCTTTTACCAAAACAGTTCATCTGGCGCAGATTAAGAGCACCCTTACAGCTCAGTGATACATCGCTGGGGTCCTTGAGTCAGTGGGCTTTCAGTTCTGCAAAGCAGAAGTGTTGATTTTCCAACATGACAATGCAAGAACACTTGGATAACAGTGGCACCACGTGCAGAAAGAGTTGAGGTCTTGCCATGGGCAGCCTTTCCTCCTGACCTGGGCCCAATAGAGCATCTGTGGTAACAGCTTACCAATGTCATCACAAGGAAATGACTGTAACTGGACAATGTTCGCCAGCTGACTGCACATGGGAAGTATGATTGAACATCCCTTGACAGGCTGTTCAAAGGCTGAATGGATCTATGTGTCAGTACTGTTTGAACTGCGATAATGCCTAGGTATGTTATGCCCAATATGACCTTACTAGTGTTTTCACTGTCAAATTTTCTGTGATTATGTTTAATACCTATGTTTAAACATACTTGATTGAATCCATTAGATTCAAGAATTGTATTTCTTTTATGTATCAGTGTAAAACATTGCCAGGCAACTTGATGTCTGAAACCATTTGATCTTAAAAAAAAAATTAAAAGAAACATGATCTTAACGTGTAAATAATGAATTCAGTATGTCAGCTGAAGCTCAGCTAGAAAAAAACTCTGAAGAAGGTTTGGCGTGGAGTTGCACTTTTTCTAATATCCTAAAACATCAAAACATCTCTCTTTATTGTAGAGGAGAAATTACTAATTGGCTCACGCTTCACCTGGATGGCAACTCTGAAAGAAGCTCTAATGACCTCAATGAACACCTGCTTGGAATCAATTGATTGCCAAATGGATGGCATACAAACAGTCATTGCATCACAGCCTCTGAACATCTGGCATAGTGATCACTCACCTTTTTGGTGATCTGGCACACTCCATTCCAAAAGAGCTATATCATTGGCAATGCCTTCAACTGTACACCTGCCTCTGGAGACGGTTTTAATTTTGCTCCTGTTCCTCTTCCCATAGAGGTTTTCTGACAAAATAGGCAGCAGCATTTTTACAATAAACCAATGAACCCATTTCACTGTTACTTTCCAAGAAGGGGCGCAAGTAAGTTCTGTTTGTTAAGGAGCTTTACCGAGGAATGTCTTGAGTTTGTAAATATAGCTGGCAAGGTCCAATATAATAGTATTAATAATTAATAATACAAATCTGACAGCCCCAGCATCCAGAGTGAATTAAAAATAGGCGTTGACCTGTCTTAGCCATCACTTCTGTAAAAGAAAAAATACCAGAGATCTGACATTGGCACTACTGGTACAGAAGATCTACATTGTTTAAAGCAGAATATCTAGGGCTGAACCAGTGTGCAGGTCCACATCATTTAAAGCAGAATATCTAGGGATGAACCAGTTTGAAGGTCCGCATTGTTTAATTGTGTTAAATGAAAAACAGAAGTTATTCTTATTGGAAATGTTAGAGTTCTCGTTGGATTCTAGGTCTACTGTACTATGTATTCTATTTTTCATTGTGTAAGCAAAATATCTCAAAATATCTATAAAGCAATGGACTTTAAATCTTGTGTTAGACCATACTGTTTCAGTATGTTTCTGTGTGCTTCAGTGTTTCAGTGCCGAGCTCAGAAAGGATATCTTGCTTTCATCTTCGATTTATTGTTTGACAGTTTTGGAGAGGGAGCAAATTATGATGTGCCACAGCATAAAACACAGCCCTGGACAGAATGCTGTTTGCAAATAAACTTCATGTTTCTTCCAGAAACACAGATTAATTCATATGGTTTCTTTTCACCGGTTTTTGTTCAGTAAGTTGATTGCCAAGAACATTCATACCTTCCTGTGTGCTTTAAAAAAATCAGTAAACTTCATCCGCAAATCTGATTTTTAAACAAATGTTTTTTGTATTATTGATAAGCAGCAGTCATGATTTCACAAAATATTTTGCTGTTTAAGAAAAGAAGTATCAAAAGGGGATTTCTAGCAGAGCTCTGGAAAATCGGACTTGTGAGGTTTAGTTTTCCCCCATCAGATTTTGTTGTAGGTCTTTATTGCAAGAAGAACTCCAAGTGAGGAGTCATTTTTTCCAGTGTCTGTAATGAAAAAGGAGAATTTAAGAAAGTTCAGAAAGAGATATAGAACTGTAGTGCTCCATCTCATAATTTACCCTTTTGATTTTTTACATTGAATGAGATATAGCACTTTTTATGTAAAGTACATTAAAATGTTTATATTTTGACTCAATTTCATGTTTGCAAAAGAGACGGGGTCATTGTAGACTATACAAATATTTTTTTCATGATTATCCTGAACTGAATTATTATCAATAATTTCTTCTCTGTGAAGCCAAATGGTCTCCTTTATTTATCTGCAGAACAGTGATCTTTAGAGATTCATGTTAACTGGCACTTGAGCATGGCCAGGGAAAGCTATTTTTACTGTAGTAACAGACTGATGTATGCAAGTATGTATTTCAACTAAGTAAAACTGTTGTTCATCATGTAAAAAAAAAAGGCAGTTTATCAAATTCAGCACAACACGGGTGTGTTGTGCATAAACACCATTGGCTGAAAGATTGGAAATAACAGCTGATGCACAGAGGGACTGGGGGTGGGGATGGTATTGCTCATTTTTCTTCATTCAGACCTCTGACTTGCAGTTATGTTGGCAACCTTAAACACGCAAGCAGCTACACTTTAAAACAAACATACGATAATGAGAAATCCACACACAAAATATCAGTGTGAAACTGATGTCCTTTTGCAAAATCAGTGGGTAAAGATTATTCCCGAGGATTATGATGTGTGGATTATTTCCTGAGGCCATGGAGACGTGTTTGGGTACAGACAGAATTTGGAGCACACACTTTAGAGACTTCACACCTGAAGAAGGCTCCACAGCGACAACGTTGTGTTTCTTTTCTTCTCTGTTCAGCATGGAATAAACCTTGTACCTGTTCCATTGCCGCCTCTGCATGCTGACGCAGCTCCCTACTTGAACTTGAGCTTGATTACCAACTTTGTGGAGTGGTGTCATCTTAACCATCTCCAGCTAAACACCAGCAAGACCAAAGGAATGGTCCTGGACTTTCGAAATATACTGTTTCCATCCAGGGTGAGGACATAGAGGGGGTGCAGTCCTACAAGTACTTAGGGGTACACCTGAATGATAAGCTGGAGTGGTCTGGTAACACTAACGCCCTGTACAAGAAAGGTCAGAGCTGATTCTATTTTCTTAGGAGGCTCAGGTCCTTTGGTGTGTGTGGAACACTGCTACACATTTTTTATGAATCAGTGGTAGCAGCGGCATCATGACAACAGATGCAAATAGGCTCAATAAACTCATCAATAAGGCTGGCTCTGTGTTGGGGCTGAGCCTTGACCCCCTGGAGGTGGTGGCTGACAGGAGAATGTTGACCAAGCTCACAGCCATCATGAACAACGCCTCTCACCCACTTCATGGGACTGTTATTGGGCAGTGGAGCACTCTTAGCAACAGACTGCACCAGCTACGGTGTTCAAGAGAACGTTTCCGCAGGTCTTTCCTCCCGGTGGTTGTCAGGGTGTATAACGCTGCCCTAGGCTAGGACTGTTAGCCCTTCATTTGCTCGTCTATGGACAGCATGTTGCTCCGTTGTACTTTTTGGACACTCAATCTGTATATACAGTACCTATGCACATTTTGCACATATTTTATTGTTTTTACAGTGACTATGATCATATTTTGCACACAACTATGTATTTTTATTTATTTATTTTATATGTATTTTGTATTACTGTACGTATTCTCATTTTTTGTCTATCCTGATGTCTGTTTTTTTTTTTTTTTGCTTGTATTGGGCTGCTGTAACACATCGATTTCCCTTCAGGATCAATAAAGTCTTATCTATCTATCTAACTGCTGTATTTGTCGCCAACCAGGTCATTTGCCTACTGCTAACCAAGAGTGGTCATTTTTGTCTGGGAAAAAGACAAATAACAGGGGCAAATGATAAGTATTCCATGAGTAGCCTGTCCTAATCTTGCCAGTGTTCCACAACTTTCAAATAACTAGTCTGAGTGTTTTTAATCTAGAATAGCTAAAAAACGTTGACAGATAAAACAAATACTAGCCTGAATGTGGATATAATCCACTACTTAATAATTTCACAATACAAAAGCAGAATAATATGATAACTGCCCTTGCGGGAGATTGCACATTAGTGGCAGAGAGAGTACCATCATCTTCGTCTTGGAGGAGAATCCCAGAATACTGATGTATCAGAGGACATTGAACGGATTTATCAGGCAAGAACCCCGGCTACACAAGACATTTGTGTAGAAAAGGGGGAAACACTTACTTACTGGTGTTGCGGGATGGAGCGGCGAGGGCACGGGTACGAGCCTGCGCGGAACAAGGACAGTCACATTGGTGCCGTGACCCGGACTGGGGAGGGTGTAGCGGAGCTAGTTTGGACACAGTGACGTCATCGCCCTCCCTGCGCGTATCAGGGACCTCAGCCACCTGGGCTGAGGGAGGTCTCCTTCAGCTCATGCAGCTGGTTCCCTGTTGCATTACGCTGGAGACCCAGGTTCGCACCCAGGTTTTGCGGGACGAACCGGCGGGACGGAGCGGCAAGGGCACGAGCCCGTGCAGAACCGCGACAGTCACACCTCCCTCCTAGTCAGGGTGGAGTCCATGGCTGACAAACTGGGTTTTAAAATGTACAGTATGACAATGTAAGTATTTGTGGGTTGGAGCATGAGAAACTGAGCAGGAGTTGAGTCCCACAGTTCACCTACCAAACCAATGTTTCCTGTTTCCCCAAGATCAGGTGCATTTGTATTCATATGCAGACAGGACCATGTAGATTTGACTACATGTATTTCTGAAGTTGCACAAATGTTCTACATCGAAGAACAAGAGAACGCAAGAAATTATTTTGTAGTAAATGCCCCCACTCATACAAAAAAGACAGAACTCTACCAACAGAAACTGTTTAAATTTCAGGGTTTGATCTTCAAGTAATGGTCTACTCGGGCCATTCTTGTGCAGTATACTTTCTGATGTTTTGCATTTCAGACAAGCATTTTTATCATTGTTTTAACATACCAAAGGGTAAAAACCTTTCCTTATATACCACTGAAACCTGCATGACAAGTACAAGAATGCACAAATGAAACATGTGCGTAGTTTCCCTTAATAGTGTCATGATACTGTTATTTAACGCTCCTCTGCTTTTTACATTATTTTTACATAATGTAAAAATACATTAAATCCATGGTATTGGGACAGTAGAAGTAATTGTGTTAAAGTATTTTTAAACCAGCTGATATTCAATGCATTTTCAATTCATCTGCAGTACTTTTTTATAATTAGCAACAACGTACAAATTGCTCGAAGAAGAGAAACGGTATTTTGTCATCTGTGGTTCTTCAAATACTGCAACCTAGACCACTGTGTTCACCTGAAAATGTAAGCGAATGTATTTCTCAAAGCTCCACTCTTCACTCTTCAAATTGTCCAAACCAGCCATATCCAGGTCTTTGCAGAAATTTAGACAGCTGTGTCAATTTGGTATACAATGATAAACTTCGTTTACAATCTATGCAAAGTTTTCAAAACACAGCTCTAGAATATAGCAAAACTGAAGGTCTTAGATTTTCATGATATCTCAGAACAATTTTGACCTGGTAATTTATTTATGGATCCAGAGATATACTGTCTTCCTCACCATCACTTTCATTTAAATTGAGAATGAAAATTTAAAATCAACAGTAAATGAATGTGCCTTTTGTTATTACCAAAAAAAACAAACCCTCACAGGGTGGTGTGATGGCGCTGTGGCTAAGGATCTGCACCTGTGGCTGGAAAGTTGCTGGTTCAAATCCTGTAGCTGGCAGAGGAATCCTCTGCTGTTGGGCCCCTGAGCAAGGCCCTTAACCCCAACTGCTCCAGGGGTGCTGTATAAATGGCTGACCCTGTGCTCTGACCCCAAGCTTCTCTCTCCCTGTCTGTGCCTGTCATGGAGAGCAAGCTGGGATATGCAAAAAGATGGATTCCTAATGCAAGAAATTGTACATGGCCAATAAACTGATCTCTTAAAAAACTGACAATTGTGTTATATGGCTGTGGTACTTTAATATTCAGAAATGTCTGTTTTATTTTTTGCTCAGCATCGATCTGTTGCGTGTATCTGATGTCGTATGCTCTCCTCCTGCCCTCTCTGTTCATCATAAACACAGTTTCTTAAATGTCTTATGATGGTATTATACCATTTCCACAGTCAGTAGTCACACAGCTTGAAGGAATAGTCACTAACTCATGTGAAACAGTGCTGCCAGCATGCTTAAATGGTAATTCACAGCTATTAGGTGCTTTTTGGCATTTAATGACTCAGTCAAAAGTTTCTGAAGCCGAGAATCTATACAGGAATGTCTCACAAGGTGCAGAGGAAATAGTGAAGAGCTTGTCAGGGTTAACAACAGGGTTTTTTACGACAACACCTGCATCATACTGTAGATATAAATATAGATGTGTATATAAGCACAAGTACTACAATAAACATTCATATGTGACGAAAGGAAGCCAGAGGCAGCTGCGTCCTTTCCATTGCAATGAGATTCATCTACAAGCAAGATAATTAGTTTTTTTTTTGCTCTTTACCACTGTAAAACAAAAAGATTTTTATCATTACGCTGGACATTGAAGAGAGAAAATAAAATAATTATTTAAGTTGGTTAAAGCAAGTGGCATCAGAGAAATGCAGGATTCACTTTCAGCCTCGTACATGAAGGGTGAGTCCTTTTAAAATCTTCTAACTCCAGTCACATATCAGGGGTTGGTTCTATGAGAAGTTATTTTGTTGTAACACAGACTGCTTTAAATCCCTATTAATGAGGAGAGAAATTATAACAAGTAAATGATGCAATTAAGTCACATCTTTGGCCATAAAACAAATTCAGGGGAAAAAAGAAACAATAGAGGTTATTTTATCTGTGCTCATCACACATCTGAGTCCATTCTTTATAGCTTTGCACCTCCTTAGGATTTCAGTTGTACAGTACATACAGAGAGAACAATAGTTTTAAATGCTAAGCTTCCCTTTTATTCAGTCTGAGAGAAAACGTCCCACTGCAGTCTTACTAAAAGGCATAGGTATTATATTAATTAAGGCATAATATTGTCTTTTTGTTGTGTATGAAATAAGATTGTCACTGTCTAAAATATGACATGTTCTCATAATTGACCACAAGAGGAAGACAGTCTTTTGCCTAGAGTTGAATGTCATTTAGCCTTATAGGCTTGATAAATCTAGTCTAGTCTAAATAAAACGGACATGTACTGTAGATGACATACTGTACAACACTGGGCAAAACACAATGACAAAAATAGAGCACCTGCTACATATCTAATAGACAAAAAAGTGATTAATAGTCTTCTATCTTATAGACTGCCACCGTTTGTCAGACATAATAGAGGCGTAAAGAGGCAAAAAAGAGAAAAGACACACATGCGGAAAAAATGGGAACTCAGTGTTTAATTGATCTTAAGGCTTGAAAAACATACATCTTAGAGCTAGTAAGGACTTGGGTGGTAAACAGGCGCCGTCCTTAGGATGAGACGTAAAACCGAGGTCCTGACTCTCTGTGGTCATTAAAAATCCCAGGGCGTTTCTCGAAAAGAGTAGGGGTGTAACCCCGGCATCCTGGACAAATTTCCTATTGGCCCTTATCAATCATGGCCTCCTAATGATCCCCATCTATGAATTGGCTTCATTACTCTGCTCTCCTCCCCACTGATAGCTGATGTGTGGTGAGTGTACTGGTGCACTATGGCTGCCATCGCACCATCCAGGTGCACACTTGTGGTGGTGGAGGAGAGTCCCCATTACCTGTAAAGCGCTTTGAGTGGAGTGTCCAGAAAAGTGCTATATAAGTGTAAGCAATTATTATTATTATTATTATTATTATTATTATTATTATTATTATAAGATGTCCTTGCAGAGTTCCTTAACAGCTTTATAGCCAGAAAAGATGCTTTAAAGATTCCATGAGGCCTTGTCCACATAGGTGAAGATCTGTTTCACTAACATTACCAAACCAGCTGCATGTTGGGAAGACTCTTTGTAATGATAACTTTTTAGACAAAAAGTCAGGGGCGAAAGCAGGCACCATGCCTGATTTTCATATAAAGTTGCCCGCTATTGGCACAATGCTCCTTGCCAAAGTAGTAAGAAGATATTTACTGTGGAACCAAGGACGTCTGAACAGAAAAAAGGACACAGCTTGCCAAATCACAGGCTATTGGAGAGCTCCCATCACCAAGCTTCAGATCTTAATCTTGAATCAAAGTCAAAACAAAGCAAGAAAACTACAAAGGTTTAGAAGGATTAAGCCAATTCTTTTAAGAATTAAAATATTACATATTTATAAACATACACAGCGTATCGTAAACTTACATCAAACAGAAAGTAAATTATGTTACTCTTCTCCTTGCTTTTACTCTAGACAGGAAGACTACAATGAAAGGCCATTTCTTTTAATTGGTTTATTTTAAGTGTGGTGTGTTTGACAGTATATAACCAAGTGTAGCAGGAAAAGCCTCCATCCACATTGAGCAAATTGCACCAAAGTCCATGTCCTGTGAAAAAGAGCTATAGAGCTCTTGAGTGGTATCCCTTAGGTGTTTAAAATCAATCAACGCCTTGTTCAGGTATAGTAGGTTTATTTGAATATTAGAGATTAGAATGACTATGCAAGCTCAATTACACTACAGCATCACACACGTCCAGTATATGAAGCACAAAATAATGAGTCACCACATTTTGTACATATCTGTACTTTTCTTTGTCAGGATCCTGCTCGTCTACCTTTCCTGTCGACCGAGGAGCTGCTTTAAGGGGATTAATACATTTCTGCAGGAGGGCTGTGGGCATTTGTCATGTTTCCTGAACCTTTGTTATTATACCACTTTCAGGCATTGCAAATGTTAACTGTTTATGAATTAATTGACTGCCCAAAGTAAAAAGTCTAAAATTCATGATAAAGTATTCCATGTACCGGTAGTTGTAGGAAAACAGTACAAAACATACATAACATATTTCCAGAAATTGCTTTGTATAAAGTATGTGCATCTCCTTTATTTATATTTTTCCCTTTAAGACCACAATGAAAGAAGTATGTATTCCACCACTGCTAAACTCATTTAGACATTTTAATGGTAAATGTTGCTGGTCCCTTGAAGCAGTACAGCCGTATCTCCATTTTCTGTACCTTTAACGTTTTGTTTTTTTCACAGTTTCATAGGCTTCCCGTAAAGGACAAAGTTCATCAGCAGTAACACTGCCATTTGTAAATGATAAAAGTGGTTCAACACTAGATTATATCTATTCTGGTGGCGAAAAAACTGTTCTGAGAATATCTATCTTGGTCTGGTAACCACTTCTTCATTTGCTGAAGGCTTAAAATTGCATCAGGGTGTAAGAGATTGCTCAAAGAGGGGCTCCTTTCTTTGTCTATACCAGTTAAACCTCTGAATGAAGTCTCTGACATAGAGGGCAGAAGCTTGGAAAAATAGTGAGGCCACATTATCCAAACTAACCCTAACAGCCTCACATAGATTTAAAAAATGGTCTATCACAAATCTGTAAAATACATAAGAAAATTGAAAGTCATTTTATTTATTTTTGAATTAGTAAACTATGTGAATAATATCTATAACGTGTGTTAACCTCAATACTTCTGACAAGTTGCAAATATTTTTCTCAGAAATATTATAAATATACTTCAGAAGCATGTGTCCTATGATAAGCATGTGAACATGTCATGAACAACACAGCGTAAGATCGTGCTGTAAGACAAGACGTTTCTTGTTGCAAATAGAAAATGTCGAAAACTGCAATTATATCCATTTTCAGCTCCTGCTCTCATCCACAGTGGCCTAAAATGACCATCTTTACGTTTCCTGATACACTGGATATTTGGCAGGGAGAATATGTGACAAAAAGTGTAGTTAGCAAGGAAGCCCTAATGAAAATGCTAAAAGTTTAAATAAAATTGGATATATTTTACAGCAACAAAGTGCACTGTGTATGAAGGCGATACAAGATTCACTTTTCTATTGACTGATAACTAATGACAATTGTTTGTTGATGGCAATGACAGATAAATAGTCCATATGGAAGCTGTTATTACATTAATTTTCTTTAGAATTTGTTATTCCTTAAAATGTAAACTTCATTGAAACGCAACTTCCGAGCAGTCCCTAGCCGGAGCTTTCTGTACCTTAGCCGTGACTTCCTTCAGTGTCATCCTTTTCGTTTTTGGAGTATTTTTTGCATGATTTCTGAACTTTTTACTGAGCCCCTTTATTGAGCCTTCTGAGAGCTTAGATGTTTTAGAGGACTAAATTTCCTTTCTAAATAACAAAGGAGTTTGTTGGGATCAGAGCTGTTTCCCACCATCACTATGCAAACCCAGCAACACAAACTGTGTACATTAGCATTTCAAGGAGCTATCCATTAGTAATGGCAAGAAAAGACCTTCTCAGTGGGTGATATCCATTCTGTCCTCTATCCTGACATCTGTTCTAACCTTTGTAGCCAGAAGAGAAACTATATAATGCCAAAGAAGCTTTTGATTTACAGTAATGACACTACTGCCGAAAAAAAAACAGACACGTACTCTAAGAGCTGCTGAATTCAAACAATGAAAATGAGTTTTGCCCGTAATGGAGTTTGAATGAGTATTTAATTCAGTATGATTACCGTGTTACAGAAAGTACCAGGGGACAACACACATTTAAATGTCTAGAAAAAAAAAAAGATTTTTATACATTACGGTTAGGACCAGGCAAGAAGATCAAGCAAAAACTTTGTTAGTTTAAATACTTTACTTATATCATAAGACATGTCCCAAATAAGTAAAGACTATTTAGTACATTTTGTCTTGACTGCTTGACATTTCAAGAAAAAAAGAGAGTCTTCAGGGGAAAAAAACAGGAGGAAACCCAAACTGCCAAATATTTTATTTAACATTTGTTTTTTTAACTATATTTCCCAATTTCTTTTTTATTTAATTACTTTTATTTTTAAATATACATGATTGGTTTTCAGGGTTCTTATTTGATGAGATAAAGTGTGTCAACAATACATGAAAACTGACCATTTCCTTTCAATACAAAAAAGTTAACATTCACACTGGAACCATTTCAATCTACAAAGTTAAAGCAGATTTTTCACAAACACAGAAAAACATTAAAAACTGAAGCTAGGAAAATATGAGATTCTTGTACTGAAAGATATAAACGAGATCAAGATGTTGCTGATTTTTTTAAAAGGTAACATTGTAGTTGGCATTTTGTATCCTTTCTCTCTAACTAAATTTATCATCTGAAAATATTATATCATAAATTGTATTTATGCAAATAAATATATTTTGAAAATATCAACCATTGTTTGTGTGCCATATGTGAAACCACTACCTGCACTATGGATGTTTGTACTGTGACATTTGCAAAAAAAGGGACTAGATTCTACAACACAAATCGACACAAAACCATCAGGTAAATGGACGTAGGATGAAATTGTGGAAAGAAAGTAAACATCAACTCTGAGGTGTAGTCTTGTCATAGCATTTGTGCTATTATATAGACAGTGACATGGACAGGACATGCACTGTGACAACTGCACTGTCTCACTGATGTGTCCCTTAGTGAGAAAGAGCACAACTACAACAGCATGGACTGCCACCTTGCCAGACAGCAGTACACACAATTAGAATAGTGTAGAGCAGCCAAGGCTCAGCAGATACATGTTACATTATCACATGAGTCGGGGTCAATGTTCGATTTCTCTCATCTCATGTCACAGTTATCGGCCTGTTGCCACATTTCCTCACTGATTTCCTCACTGATTGATATGTGGTAGCATCACCCTGTGCGCACAGGGAGACAAAAATGAGATAATATCTCAGGATCATAGTGGCACAGGGGTTAGTAGTGCTACCTCCCAATGCTGGGGCCCTGGGTTCAGTTCTGGACCCAGGGCGCTATCTTTGTGGATATGTACAGTGGTGTGAAAAAGTGTTTGCCCCCTTCCTGATTTCTTATTTTTTTTGCATGTTTGTCACACTGAAATGTTTCAGATCATCAAACAAATTGAAATATTAGACAAAGATAACACAAGTAAACACAAAATGCACTTTTTAAATGAAGGTTTTTATTATTAATGGAAAAAAAAATCCAAACCTACATGACCCTGTGTGAAAAAGTGATTGCCCCCTAAACCTAATAACTGGTTGGGCCACCCTTAGCAGCAACAACTGCAATCAAGCGTTTGCGATACCTGGCAATGAGTCTTTTACAGCGCTGTGGAGGAATTTTGGCCCACTCATCTTTGCAGAATTGTTGTAATTCAGCCACATTGGAGGGTTTTCGAGCCTTAACCGCTTTTTTAAGGTCATGCCACAACATCTCAATCGGATTCGGGTCAGGACTTTTATATTCTCCCCAGGTTTCCTCCAAGGGCTCCAATTTCCTCCCACAGTCCAGAGACACACTGGTAGGTTAACTGGCTTCTGGGAAAACTGGCCCTGGTGAGAATGAGTGCGTGTCTGTTTGTGCCTGTGAGTGCCTTGCGTCCCGTCTAGGGTGTACCCTGCCTTGTGCCCATGTGACCGTCGCGGTTCAGCACGGGCTTGTGCCCTCCACACCGCCAGTTCGTCCCGCAAAACCTGGGCGCGAACCCGGGTCTCCAGCGTAATGCAACAGGGAACCAGACGCAGGAGCTGAAGGAGACCTCCCTCAGCCCAGGAGGCTGAGATCCCTGCTACGCGCAGGGAGGGCGATGACGTCACCGTGTCCAAACTAGCTCCGCTACACCCGCTGCTTGCCAGAACAGGCTTCTCCTCCTCCTTCTGGGCTTGCATGTATGGGCACACATGAAAGCCACACAACGTTGCAGGTTTTAATTACACTGCTGCATTGTCTCAGCTCACTGTGTTTTAACTAAGTTACCTGCAGAAACTTTCCACTGTGAAGCTGCTACAGCTTTCTGGGTCCTTCCTTCCATCACCTTTTGAGCTCTGACAGAGCTACCAAGTGAGAGAAGAACCCAGAAGCTGTCAATCACAACTATGACAACTCACACTTGTCTCGGGTGGACCGCCCGGCTCTGGACATTTGCTTCATCTTGGATTTCCCTTTGGACTCCCTTTTGGATGGTTTGCCTTGGATACACCCCCCAGAACACCTGCGACCATGGACACACACCCTGTTTTCATTCCTGACTCCTGCATGCTTTTTTCCCCATGTTTTCCTCACTCTTCCCCGGATTGTGAAGTCTGCATAGGGTCCTGAAAGAACGCTTTCGTTACACAGGATGGAAATTTGAGCAGCAATATGGATGTCAACCTCATTTGATTTTGGAAATGGGGAGCATTTTCTGATCAATCCCAGTGTTGTTTCTCTTCTATTGCAGACAGGAATATGTATACCGGAGGAACCATCAGTATTGTCCTGTTTCCTGTGTTTGTGTAAGGGAATGACACTGGCGCTGTGTTGGTAACATGACAGCATGAGGGCCACAGTTGAACCTGTTAGCTACTACAACTCTTCATGTCGCCTGTCATGTATAGTTTACCCTAAGTTGTTATTTTCAAGATTGAGATCAATACTAACACAAATTGTAAATGATGACGTTCTTCAAATATCAGTGAAAAGATTCTGTAAGAGTTTTAGTAATACAATCAGTTTCCGAATCTCCTACAGATTTAGGCATTGGGTTCCACAATGCTGCCCACAAGGGAACTCTGTGTGGAGCCTGTTCTTCAGAGGTGCGTGAGGGCTTTACCATCCACCGTGCAGAAGCTTTGGCTAAGTAATAAAGCCCAAACCAGCAGATCACAGATTACAAATTGGACTAGAGTCATGGAATAAAACCTTAAAATAACCTGGAGCTTAGATCCTTCGTTACATTATATATAATAAGGAGCAATAAAGTTCATTTGAAATTTCACTGGGGGGCCAGTATAACTTACTCATATCCTGATGTGAAGAACTTTTAGTTTGCACAGAAGTCACAAAATTCTGTTCATACTGAATCCTGTGTAGTACTTTTTAAGCGGCTCCTGTAGGTAAGACATTAAACTACTATACCCTTGAAAAAATATATACATGTATTTATATTTCAGCATTAGATAGCCACAGCAAAGCTCCCAACTGAGCGCTTTTGTATTCTGTAGGAGGAGGCGAGATACCCGTGTGACATGTTAAACGTCACACGCGCCAAGTGGCAACACTGAGTCAAAGGCAGTGCTGAGGCCTCTAAGCTCTTTCTAGGGTTTAATTTCTGTGCAGTCATCCACAAAGCCGAAGTAACCAAACTGGCAAAACGATAAGCATAAAAATCAGTTTTGGTACGGTTCACAATTACTTAATTACAGTTACTTAATATCAGTCGCGTCCGTATCTTAATATTAGAGATACTACACATCAATCTTCACCAGAGAAGGGGCAGAGAAGCAATCTTAACATCAGAGAGACACCTGTAAATCGCAGGAACTGCAGCAGCAGCATGTGATTTGGTCCGAAAGTGTCTT